>NW_026599612.1:0-217500 GCF_023634155.1 Falco peregrinus | reverse complement strand
TAAGTGGCCTAACCCTTGACGGAACTCTAAACCTCAGCTGTGCATGGCAGGTACATAACCCTAACCTTAACCCTAACCCTAACCCTAACCCTAACCCTAACCCTTACCCTAACCCTAACCCTAAACCTAACCCTAATCCTGACCCTAAGTGGCCTAACCCTTGACGGAACTCTAATCCTCAGCTGTGCCATGGCATGTATTTAACCCTAACCCTTACCCTAACACTAATCCTAACCCTAACCCTAACCCTGACCCTAAGAGGCCTAACCCTAAACGCAACTCTAAACCTCAGCTGTGCATGGCATGTAGGTAACCCTAACCCTAACCCTAACCCTAACCTTAACCCTAAAGCTAACCCTAACCCTAACCCTGACCCTAAGAGGCCTAACCCAAAACGGAACTCTAAACCTCAGCTGTGCATGGCATGCACTTAACCCTAACCCTAACCCTAACCCTAACCCTCACCCTAACCCTAATCCTAACACTAACCCTGACCCCAAGAGGCCGAACCCAAAACGGAACTCTAAACCTCAGCTGTGCATGGCATGCACTTAACCCTAACCCTAACCCTAACCCTAACCCTAACCCTAACCCTAACCCTAACCCTAACCCTAACCCTAACCCTAACCCTAACGCTAACCCTAACTCTAATTCTAATCCTCACCCTAAGGGGCCTAACCCAAAGCTTAACTCTAAACCTCAGCTGTGCATGGCATGCACGTAACCGTAACCGTAACCGTAACCGTAACCCTAACCCTAACCCTAACCCTAACCCTAACCCTAACCGTAATCCTAACCCTAACCCTAACCCTAACCCTAACCTTAACCCTAACCCTAAGAGGCCTAACCCTAAACGCAACTCTAAACCTCAGCTGTGCATGGCATGTACCTAACCCTAACCCTAACCCTAACCCTAACCCTAACCCTAACCCTAACCCTAACCCTAATCCTGACCCTAAGGGTCCTAACCCTTGACGGAACTCTAAACCTCAGCTGTGCATGGCATGTACATAACCCTAACCCTAACCCTAACCCTAACCCTAACCCTAACCCTAACCCTAACCCTAACCCTAACCCTAAGAGGCCTAACCCTAAATGCAACTCTAAAACTCAGCTGTGCATGCCATGTACGTAACCCTAACCCTAACCCTAACCCTAACCCTAACCCTAACCCTAACCCTAAGAGGCCGAACCCAAAACGGAACTCTAAACCTCAGCTGTGCATGGCATGTACGTAACCCTAACCCTAACCCTAACCCTAGCCCTAACCCTAACCCTAACGCTAACGCTAACCCTAACCCTAATCCTAAATATAACCCTAATCCTGACCCTAAGAGTCCTAACCCTAGACGGAACTCTAAACCTCAGCTGTGCATGGCAGGTACATAACCCTAACCCTAACCCTAACCCTAACCCTAACCCTTACCCTAACCCTAACCCTAAACCTAACCCTAATCCTGACCCTAAGAGGCCTAACCCTTGACGGAACTCTAAACCTCAGCTGTGCATGGCATGTATTTAACCCTAACCCTTACCCTAACCCTAATCCTAACCCTAACCCTAACCCTAACGCTAACCCGAACCCTAACCCTAACCCTAATCCTGACCCTAAGAGGCCTAACCCTAAACGCAACTCTAAACCTCAGCTGTGCATGGCATGTACCTAACCCTAATCCTAACCCTAACCCTAACCCTAACCCTAACCCTAACCCTAACCCTGACCCTAAGAGGCCTAACCCAAAACGGAACTCTAAACCTCAGCTGTGCATGGCATGCAGTTAACACTAACCCTAACCCTAACCCTAATCCTAACCCTAACCCTAACCCTAAACTTAACCCTAAACCTAACCCTAAGAGAACTAACCCAAAACGGAACTCTAAACCTCAGCTGTGCATGGCATGCACTTAACCCTAACCCTAACCCTAACCCTAACCCTAACCCTAACCCTAACCCTAACCCTAACCCTAACCCTAACCCTAAACCTAACCTTAACCCTAACCCTAAGAGGCCTAACCCTAAACGCAACTCTAAACATCAGCTGTGCATGGCATGTACCTAACCCTAACCCTAACCCTAACCCTAACCCTAACCCTAACCCTAATCCTGACCCTAAGGGTCTTAACCCTTGACGGAACACTAAACCTCAGCTGTGCATGGCATGTACATAACCCTAACCCTAACCCTAACCTTAACCCTAACCCTAACCCTGACCCTAAGAGGCCGAACCAAAAATGGAACTCTAAACCTCATCTGTGCATGGCATGTACGTAACCCTAACCCTAACCCTAACCCTAACCCTAACCCTAACCCTAAAAGACCTAACCCGAAACGCAACTCTAAACCTCAGCTGTGCATGGCATGTACCTAACCCTAACCCTAACCCTAACCCTAACCCTAAACCTAACCCTAATCCTGACCCTAAGAGGCCTAACGTTTGACGCAACTCTAAACCTCAGCTGTGCATGGCATGTACATAACCCTAACCTTAACCCTAACCCTAACCCTAACCTTAACCCTAACCCTAACCCTGACTCTAAGAGGCCTAACCCAAAACAGAACTCTAAACCTCAGCTGTGCATGGCATGCAGTTAACCCTAACCCTAACCCTAACCCTAACCCTAACCCTAATCCTAACCTTAACCCTAACCCTAACCCTAAGAGGCCTAACCCTAAACGCAACTCTAAACCTCAGCTGTGCATGGCATGCACGTAACCGTAACCGTAACCGTAACCGTAACCGTAACCGTAACCGTAACCGTAACCGTAACCCTAACCCTAACCCTAACCCTAACACTAACCGTAATCCTAACACCTACCCTAACCCTAAACCTAACCCTAACCCTAAGAGGCCTAACCCTAAACGCAACTCTAAACCTCAGCTGTGCATGGCATGTAGGTAATCCTAACCCTAACCCTAACCGTAACCTTAACCCTAATGCTAACCCTGAGACTTAACCTTAAGTCTTAACCTTAAAACTTAACCCTAGGACTTGAACTTAAGACTTAACCTTAAGACTTATCCCTAAGACTTAACCCTGAGACTTAAACCTAATACTTAATCTTAGAGACTTAACCCTTAGACTTAACCTTAAGACTTAACCCTAACACTTATAATTAAGACTTAACCTTAAGACTTAACCTTGTGACTTAACCTTAAAAACTAAACCTGAGACTTAACCCTAAGACTTAAACTTAAAACTTAACCCTAAGACTTAACCCTATGATTTAAATCTAAGACTTAACTTAAACATAAGACTTAACCCTAAGGCATAACCCTGAGACTTAACCCTACGACTGAACCCTAAGACTAAACCCTAAGACTTAACCTTAAGACTTAACCCTAAGTCTTAACCCTGAGATTAACCGTGAGACTTAACCCAAGGATTTATCCCCAAGACTTAAAATTAAGACTTAAACTTATGACATAGCCATAAGAGTTAACCCTGAGATTAAATCTTATGACTTTAACCCTAAGACTTAATATTAATACTTAACCTTAAGACAACACCCTAAGACTTAACCCTAAGACAATAAACCTAAGACGTAACCTTAAATACTTAACTCTAAGTCTTAACCTTAAGACTTAACCCTAAGACATAACTCTAAGACTTAATCTTAAGTCTTAACCTTAAGACCTAACCCTAAGATTTAACCTTAAGACGTGATCTTTAGGACATAACCCTAAGAATTAACCCTAAGACTTAAATTTAATACTTAACCCTAAGACTTAACCCTAAGACTTAATCCTAAGACATAACCCTGAGACTGAAACCTAAGACTTAACCTTAATGCTTAACCCTAAGTCATAACCCTGAGACTTAACATTGAAACTTAGCCTTGAAACTTAACCCTGAGACTTAACCCTAAGCCATATCCCCAAGACTTAACTCTAAGACGTAAACCTAAGACTCAATCCATAAGACTTAACCTTAAGACTTAACCCTAAGTCTCAGCCTTAAGACAGAACCTTACGACTTAACCCTGGGACTTAACCTTGAGACCTTACCTTGAGCCTTAACCCTGAGACTTATCCCTAAGACTTAACCATGAGACTTAACCTTCAGATTTACCGTTAAGTCTTAACTACAAGACTAAACCTTAAAACATAACCTTAAGACTTAACCGTAAGACATAAACCTGAGACTTAACCCTGAGACTTAACTAGAAGACTTAACCCTAAAACTTAACCTTAAGACTTAACCATAAAAATTAAGCCTAAGACTTAACCCTAAAACTTAACCTTAAGGCTCAACCTTAAGACTTGACGTTAAGACTTAAGTTTAAGACTTAACCTTAATACTTTACCCTAAGACGTAAGCCAAAAACTTAACCCTAAGACTTAACCCTAAAGACTTAACTATAAGACTTAACCCTAAGTCTTAACCTTAAGACCTAACTTTAATATTCAAACTTAACACTTAACCTTAGGAGTTAACCCTTAGACTTAACCTTATAACTTAACCCTAAGACATAACATTAAGAGGTAACCATAAGACTTAACTGTAAGACTTAACCTGACACTTAACATTAAGACTTAACCCTAAGAAACAATCCTAAAACTTAACCCTAAGGATTAACATAATGACTTCACCTTAAGACTTGATCCTAAGACTTCACCTTAAGACTTATCCCTAAGACATAACCCTAAGACTTAAATTTACGACTTAACCATAAGACTTAACCCTAAGACTTATCCCTAAGACATAACCCTAAGACTTAAATTTAGGACTTAACCACAAGACTTAACCCTAAGACTTAATACTAATACTTAACCTAAGACTTAACCCTGAGACTTAACCTTAAGACTTAACCCTAAGATTTAACCTTAAGACTTAACCCTAAGACTTATCCCTGAGACTTAACCCTAAGACTTATCCCTGAGACTTAACCCTAAGACTTATCCCCAAACCTTAACCTTAAGACTTATTATTAAGATTTAAATTTAAGACTGAATCTTAAGACATAATACTAAGGCTTAACCTTAAGACTTATCCCTAAGACTTAACCCTGAGAATTTAATATAAGACTGAACCTTAGGATGTAACCCTAAGACTTAACACTATAACTTAACCGAAGACAACACTAAGACTTAAATTTAAGACTAAACTTTTAGACTTAACCCTAAGACGTAAACTTAAGAATTAAACATAAATCTTAACCCTGACACTTAACCCTAAGACGTATCCCAAAGACTTAAATTTAAGACTTAAACCTAAGACTCAAACCCTAGGACTTAAGATTTAACCTTAAGACTTAACACAAAGATTTAACCCTAAGATTTAGATTTATGAGTTAACCTTAAGACTTAATCCTAAGACTTAACACTAAGACATAACCATAACACTTAAATCTAAGACTTAACCTTAACACTTAACCGTAAGACATAACCTTAAGATTTAACGCTAAGACTCAAATTTACGTCTTATCCTTAAGGCTTAACCCTAAGACTTAAATTTAGGTCTTAACCTTAACAGTTAACCCTAAGACTTAACCCTGAGACTTAAACCTAAGACTTAACCCTAAGACATAACCCTGAGACTTAACCTTAAGACTTAACCTTAAAACTTAACCCTAGGACTTGAACTTAAGACTTAACCTTAAGACTTATCCCTAAGACTTAACCCTGAGACTTAAACCTAATACTTAATCTTAGAGACTTAACCCTTAGACTTAACCTTAAGACTTAACCCTAACACTTATAATTAAGACTTAACCTTGTGACTTAACCTTAAAAACTAAACCTGAGACTTAACCCTAAGACTTAAACTTAAAACTTAACCCTAAGACTTAACCCTATGATTTAAACCTAAGACTTAACTTAAACATAAGACTTAACCCTAAGGCATAACCCTGAGACTTAACCCTACGACTGAACCCTAAGACTAAACCCTAAGACTTAACCTTAAGACTTAACCCTAAGTCTTAACCCTGAGATTAACCGTGAGACTTAACCCAAGGATTTATCCCCAAGACTTAAAATTAAGACTTAAACTTATGACATAGCCATAAGAGTTAACCCTGAGATTAAATCTTATGACTTTAACCCTAAGACTTAATATTAATACTTAACCTTAAGACAACACCCTAAGACTTAACCCTAAGACAATAAACCTAAGACGTAACCTTAAATACTTAACTCTAAGTCTTAACCTTAAGACTTAACCCTAAGACATGACTCTAAGACTTAATCTTAAGTCTTAACCTTAAGACCTAACCCTAAGATTTAACCTTAAGACGTGATCTTTAGGACATAACCCTAAGAATTAACCCTAAGACTTAAATTTAATACTTAACCCTAAGACTTAACCCTAAGACTTAATCCTAAGACATAACCCTGAGACTGAAACCTAAGACTTAACCTTAATGCTTAACCCTAAGTCATAACCCTGAGACTTAACATTGAAACTTAGCCTTGAAACTTAACCCTGAGACTTAACCCTAAGCCATATCCCCAAGACTTAACTCTAAGACGTAAACCTAAGACTCAATCCATAAGACTTAACCTTAAGACTTAACCCTAAGTCTCAGCCTTAAGACAGAACCTTACGACTTAACCCTGGGACTTAACCTTGAGACCTTACCTTGAGCCTTAACCCTGAGACTTATCCCTAAGACTTAACCATGAGACTTAACCTTCAGATTTACCGTTAAGTCTTAACTACAAGACTAAACCTTAAAACATAACCTTAAGACTTAACCGTAAGACATAAACCTGAGACTTAACCCTAAGACTTAACTAGAAGACTTAACCCTAAAACTTAACCTTAAGACTTAACCATAAAAATTAAGCCTAAGACTTAACCCTAAAACTTAACCTTAAGGCTCAACCTTAAGACTTGACGTTAAGACTTAAGTTTAAGACTTAACCTTAATACTTTACCCTAAGACGTAAGCCAAAAACTTAACCCTAAGACTTAACCCTAAAGACTTAACTATAAGACTTAACCCTAAGTCTTAACCTTAAGACCTAACTTTAATATTCAAACTTAACACTTAACCTTAGGAGTTAACCCTTAGACTTAACCTTATAACTTAACCCTAAGACATAACATTAAGAGGTAACCATAAGACTTAACTGTAAGACTTAACCTGACACTTAACATTAAGACTTAACCCTAAGAAACAATCCTAAAACTTAACCCTAAGGATTAACATAATGACTTCACCTTAAGACTTGATCCTAAGACTTCACCTTAAGACTTATCCCTAAGACATAACGCTAAGACTTAAATTTACGACTTAACCATAAGACTTAACCCTAAGACTTATCCCTAAGACATAACCCTAAGACTTAAATTTAGGACTTAACCACAAGACTTAACCCTAAGACTTAATACTAATACTTAACCTAAGACTTAACCCTGAGACTTAACCTTAAGACTTAACCCTAAGATTTAACCTTAAGACTTAACCCTAAGACTTATCCCTGAGACTTAACCCTAAGACTTATCCCTGAGACTTAACCCTAAGACTTATCCCCAAACCTTAACCTTAAGACTTATTATTAAGATTTAAATTTAAGACTGAATCTTAAGACATAATACTAAGGCTTAACCTTAAGACTTATCCCTAAGACTTAACCCTGAGAATTTAATATAAGACTGAACCTTAGGATGTAACCCTAAGACTTAACACTATAACTTAACCG
This sequence comes from Falco peregrinus, assembly GCF_023634155.1. NCBI lineage: Eukaryota > Metazoa > Chordata > Aves > Falconiformes > Falconidae > Falco > Falco peregrinus. The sequence continues at coordinate 209,851 of NW_026599612.1, read as the reverse complement.
AAGACAACACTAAGACTTAAATTTAAGACTAAACTTTTAGACTTAACCCTAAGACGTAAACTTAAGAATTAAACATAAATCTTAACCCTGACACTTAACCCTAAGACGTATCCCAAAGACTTAAATTTAAGACTTAAACCTAAGACTCAAACCCTAGGACTTCAGATTTAACCTTAAGACTTAACACAAAGATTTAACCCTAAGATTTAGATTTATGAGTTAACCTTAAGACTTAATCCTAAGACTTAACACTAAGACTTAACCTTAAGACATAACCATAACACTTAAATCTAAGACTTAACCTTAACACTTAACCGTAAGACATAACCTTAAGATTTAACGCTAAGACTCAAATTTACGTCTTATCCTTAAGGCTTAACCCTAAGACTTAAATTTAGGTCTTAACCTTAACAGTTAACCCTAAGACTTAACCCTGAGACTTAAACCTAAGACTTAACCCTAAGACATAACCCTGAGACTTAACCTTAAGACTTAACCTTAAAACTTAACCCTAGGACTTGAATTTAAGACTTAACCTTAAGACTTATCCCTAAGACTTAACGCTGAGACTTAAACCTAATACTTAATCTTAGAGACTTAACCCTTAGACTTAACCTTAAGACTTAACCCTAACACTTATAATTAAGACTTAACCTTGTGACTTAACCTTAAAAACTAAACCTGAGACTTAACCCTAAGACTTAAACTTAAAACTTAACCCTAAGACTTAACCCTATGATTTAAACCTAAGACTTAACTTAAACATAAGACTTAACCCTAAGGCATAACCCTGAGACTTAACCCTACGACTGAACCCTAAGACTAAACCCTAAGACTTAACCTTAAGACTTAACCCTAAGTCTTAACCCTGAGATTAACCGTGAGACTTAACCCAAAGATTTATCCCCAAGACTTAAAATATAAGACTTAAACTTATGACATAACCATAAGAGTTAACCCTGAGATTAAATCTTATGACTTTAACCCTAAGACTTAATATTAATACTTAACCTTAAGACAACACCCTAAGACTTAACCCTAAGACAATAAACCTAAGACGTAACCTTAAATACTTAACTCTAAGTCTTAACCTTAAGACTTAACCCTAAGACATAACTCTAAGACTTAATCTTAAGTCTTAACCTTAAGACCTAACCCTAAGATTTAACCTTAAGACGTGATCTTTAGGACATAACCCTAAGAATTAACCCTAAGACTTAAATTTAATACTTAACCCTAAGACTTAACCCTAAGACTTAATCCTAAGACATAACCCTGAGACTGAAACCTAAGACTTAACCTTGAGACCTTACCTTGAGCCTTAACCCTGAGACTTATCCCTAAGACTTAACCATGAGACTTAACCTTCAGATTTACCGTTAAGTCTTAACTACAAGACTAAACCTTAAAACATAACCTTAAGACTTAACCGTAAGACATAAACCTGAGACTTAACCCTAAGACTTAACTAGAAGACTTAACCCTAAAACTTAACCTTAAGACTTAACCATAAAAATTAAGCCTAAGACTTAACCCTAAAACTTAACCTTAAGGCTCAACCTTAAGACTTGACGTTAAGACTTAAGTTTAAGACTTAACCTTAATACTTTACCCTAAGACGTAAGCCAAAAACTTAACCCTAAGACTTAACCCTAAAGACTTAACTATAAGACTTAACCCTAAGTCTTAACCTTAAGACCTAACTTTAATATTCAAACTTAACACTTAACCTTAGGAGTTAACCCTTAGACTTAACCTTATAACTTAACCCTAAGACATAACATTAAGAGGTAACCATAAGACTTAACTGTAAGACTTAACCTGACACTTAACATTAAGACTTAACCCTAAGAAACAATCCTAAAACTTAACCCTAAGGATTAACATAATGACTTCACCTTAAGACTTGATCCTAAGACTTCACCTTAAGACTTATCCCTAAGACATAACCCTAAGACTTAAATTTACGACTTAACCATAAGACTTAACCCTAAGACTTATCCCTAAGACATAACCCTAAGACTTAAATTTAGGACTTAACCACAAGACTTAACCCTAAGATTTAACCTTAAGACTTAACCCTAAGACTTATCCCTGAGACTTAACCCTAAGACTTATCCCTGAGACTTAACCCTAAGACTTATCCCCAAACCTTAACCTTAAGACTTATTATTAAGATTTAAATTTAAGACTGAATCTTAAGACATAATACTAAGGCTTAACCTTAAGACTTATCCCTAAGACTTAACCCTGAGAATTTAATATAAGACTGAACCTTAGGATGTAACCCTAAGACTTAACACTATAACTTAACCGAAGACAACACTAAGACTTAAATTTAAGACTAAACTTTTAGACTTAACCCTAAGACGTAAACTTAAGAATTAAACATAAATCTTAACCCTGACACTTAACCCTAAGACGTATCCCAAAGACTTAAATTTAAGACTTAAACCTAAGACTCAAACCCTAGGACTTCAGATTTAACCTTAAGACTTAACACAAAGATTTAACCCTAAGATTTAGATTTATGAGTTAACCTTAAGACTTAATCCTAAGACTTAACACTAAGACTTAACCTTAAGACATAACCATAACACTTAAATCTAAGACTTAACCTTAACACTTAACCGTAAGACATAACCTTAAGATTTAACGCTAAGACTCAAATTTACGTCTTATCCTTAAGGCTTAACCCTAAGACTTAAATTTAGGTCTTAACCTTAACAGTTAACCCTAAGACTTAACCCTGAGACTTAAACCTAAGACTTAACCCTAAGACATAACCCTGAGACTTAACCTTAAGACTTAACCTTAAAACTTAACCCTAGGACTTGAACTTAAGACTTAACCTTAAGACTTATCCCTAAGACTTAACCCTGAGACTTAAACCTAATACTTAATCTTAGAGACTTAACCCTTAGACTTAACCTTAAGACTTAACCCTAACACTTATAATTAAGACTTAACCTTGTGACTTAACCTTAAAAACTAAACCTGAGACTTAACCCTAAGACTTAAACTTAAAACTTAACCCTAAGACTTAACCCTATGATTTAAACCTAAGACTTAACTTAAACATAAGACTTAACCCTAAGGCATAACCCTGAGACTTAACCCTACGACTGAACCCTAAGACTAAACCCTAAGACTTAACCTTAAGACTTAACCCTAAGTCTTAACCCTGAGATTAACCGTGAGACTTAACCCAAGGATTTATCCCCAAGACTTAAAATTAAGACTTAAACTTATGACATAACCATAAGAGTTAACCCTGAGATTAAATCTTATGACTTTAACCCTAAGACTTAATATTAATACTTAACCTTAAGACAACACCCTAAGACTTAACCCTAAGACAATAAACCTAAGACGTAACCTTAAATACTTAACTCTAAGTCTTAACCTTAAGACTTAACCCTAAGACATAACTCTAAGACTTAATCTTAAGTCTTAACCTTAAGACCTAACCCTAAAGATTTAACCTTAAGACGTGATCTTTAGGACATAACCCTAAGAATTAACCCTAAGACTTAAATTTAATACTTAACCCTAAGACTTAACCCTAAGACTTAATCCTAAGACATAACCCTGAGACTGAAACCTAAGACTTAACCTTAATGCTTAACCCTAAGTCATAACCCTGAGACTTAACATTGAAACTTAGCCTTGAAACTTAACCCTGAGACTTAACCCTAAGCCATATCCCCAAGACTTAACTCTAAGACGTAAACCTAAGACTCAATCCATAAGACTTAACCTTAAGACTTAACCCTAAGTCTCAGCCTTAAGACAGAACCTTACGACTTAACCCTGGGACTTAACCTTGAGACCTTACCTTGAGCCTTAACCCTGAGACTTATCCCTAAGACTTAACCATGAGACTTAACCTTCAGATTTACCGTTAAGTCTTAACTACAAGACTAAACCTTAAAACATAACCTTAAGACTTAACCGTAAGACATAAACCTGAGACTTAACCCTAAGACTTAACTAGAAGACTTAACCCTAAAACTTAACCTTAAGACTTAACCATAAAAATTAAGCCTAAGACTTAACCCTAAAACTTAACCTTAAGGCTCAACCTTAAGACTTGACGTTAAGACTTAAGTTTAAGACTTAACCTTAATACTTTACCCTAAGACGTAAGCCAAAAACTTAACCCTAAGACTTAACCCTAAAGACTTAACTATAAGACTTAACCCTAAGTCTTAACCTTAAGACCTAACTTTAATATTCAAACTTAACACTTAACCTTAGGAGTTAACCCTTAGACTTAACCTTATAACTTAACCCTAAGACATAACATTAAGAGGTAACCATAAGACTTAACTGTAAGACTTAACCTGACACTTAACATTAAGACTTAACCCTAAGAAACAATCCTAAAACTTAACCCTAAGGATTAACATAATGACTTCACCTTAAGACTTGATCCTAAGACTTCACCTTAAGACTTATCCCTAAGACATAACCCTAAGACTTAAATTTACGACTTAACCATAAGACTTAACCCTAAGACTTATCCCTAAGACATAACCCTAAGACTTAAATTTAGGACTTAACCACAAGACTTAACCCTAAGACTTAATACTAATACTTAACCTAAGACTTAACCCTGAGACTTAACCTTAAGACTTAACCCTAAGATTTAACCTTAAGACTTAACCCTAAGACTTATCCCTGAGACTTAACCCTAAGACTTATCCCTGAGACTTAACCCTAAGACTTATCCCCAAACCTTAACCTTAAGACTTATTATTAAGATTTAAATTTAAGACTGAATCTTAAGACATAATACTAAGGCTTAACCTTAAGACTTATCCCTAAGACTTAACCCTGAGAATTTAATATAAGACTGAACCTTAGGATGTAACCCTAAGACTTAACACTATAACTTAACCGAAGACAACACTAAGACTTAAATTTAAGACTAAACTTTTAGACTTAACCCTAAGACGTAAACTTAAGAATTAAACATAAATCTTAACCCTGACACTTAACCCTAAGACGTATCCCAAAGACTTAAATTTAAGACTTAAACCTAAGACTCAAACCCTAGGACTTAAGATTTAACCTTAAGACTTAACACAAAGATTTAACCCTAAGATTTAGATTTATGAGTTAACCTTAAGACTTAATCCTAAGACTTAACACTAAGACTTAACCTTAAGACATAACCATAACACTTAAATCTAAGACTTAACCTTAACACTTAACCGTAAGACATAACCTTAAGATTTAACGCTAAGACTCAAATTTACGTCTTATCCTTAAGGCTTAACCCTAAGACTTAAATTTAGGTCTTAACCTTAACAGTTAACCCTAAGACTTAACCCTGAGACTTAAACCTAAGACTTAACCCTAAGACATAACCCTGAGACTTAACCTTAAGACTTAACCTTAAAACTTAACCCTAGGACTTGAACTTAAGACTTAACCTTAAGACTTATCCCTAAGACTTAACCCTGAGACTTAAACCTAATACTTAATCTTAGAGACTTAACCCTTAGACTTAACCTTAAGACTTAACCCTAACACTTATAATTAAGACTTAACCTTGTGACTTAACCTTGTGACTTAACCTTAAAAACTAAACCTGAGACTTAACCCTAAGACTTAAACTTAAAACTTAACCCTAAGACTTAACCCTATGATTTAAACCTAAGACTTAACTTAAACATAAGACTTAACCCTAAGGCATAACCCTGAGACTTAACCCTACGACTGAACCCTAAGACTAAACCCTAAGACTTAACCTTAAGACTTAACCCTAAGTCTTAACCCTGAGATTAACCGTGAGACTTAACCCAAGGATTTATCCCCAAGACTTAAAATTAAGACTTAAACTTATGACATAACCATAAGAGTTAACCCTGAGATTAAATCTTATGACTTTAACCCTAAGACTTAATATTAATACTTAACCTTAAGACAACACCCTAAGACTTAACCCTAAGACAATAAACCTAAGACGTAACCTTAAATACTTAACTCTAAGTCTTAACCTTAAGACTTAACCCTAAGACATAACTCTAAGACTTAATCTTAAGTCTTAACCTTAAGACCTAACCCTAAAGATTTAACCTTAAGACGTGATCTTTAGGACATAACCCTAAGAATTAACCCTAAGACTTAAATTTAATACTTAACCCTAAGACTTAACCCTAAGACTTAATCCTAAGACATAACCCTGAGACTGAAACCTAAGATTTAACCTTAATGCTTAACCCTAAGTCATAACCCTGAGACTTAACATTGAAACTTAGCCTTGAAACTTAACCCTGAGACTTAACCCTAAGCCATATCCCCAAGACTTAACTCTAAGACGTAAACCTAAGACTCAATCCATAAGACTTAACCTTAAGACTTAACCCTAAGTCTCAGCCTTAAGACAGAACCTTACGACTTAACCCTGGGACTTAACCTTGAGACCTTACCTTGAGCCTTAACCCTGAGACTTATCCCTAAGACTTAACCATGAGACTTAACCTTCAGATTTACCGTTAAGTCTTAACTACAAGACTAAACCTTAAAACATAACCTTAAGACTTAACCGTAAGACATAAACCTGAGACTTAACCCTAAGACTTAACTAGAAGACTTAACCCTAAAACTTAACCTTAAGACTTAACCATAAAAATTAAGCCTAAGACTTAACCCTAAAACTTAACCTTAAGGCTCAACCTTAAGACTTGACATTAAGACTTAAGTTTAAGACTTAACCTTAATACTTTACCCTAAGACGTAAGCCAAAAACTTAACCCTAAGACTTAACCCTAAGACATAACTCTAAGACTTAATCTTAAGTCTTAACCTTAAGACCTAACTTTAATATTCAAACTTAACACTTAACCTTAGGAGTTAACCCTTAGACTTAACCTTATAACTTAACCCTAAGACATAACATTAAGAGGTAACCATAAGACTTAACTGTAAGACTTAACCTGACACTTAACATTAAGACTTAACCCTAAGAAACAATCCTAAAACTTAACCCTAAGGATTAACATAATGACTTCACCTTAAGACTTGATCCTAAGACTTCACCTTAAGACTTATCCCTAAGACATAACCCTAAGACTTAAATTTACGACTTAACCATAAGACTTAACCCTAAGACTTAATACTAATACTTAACCTAAGACTTAACCCTGAGACTTAACCTTAAGACTTAACCCTAAGATTTAACCTTAAGACTTAACCCTAAGACTTATCCCTGAGACTTAACCCTAAGACTTATCCCTGAGACTTAACCCTAAGACTTATCCCCAAACCTTAACCTTAAGACTTATTATTAAGATTTAAATTTAAGACTGAATCTTAAGACATAATACTAAGGCTTAACCTTAAGACTTATCCCTAAGACTTAACCCTGAGAATTTAATATAAGACTGAACCTTAGGATGTAACCCTAAGACTTAACACTATAACTTAACCGAAGACAACACTAAGACTTAAATTTAAGACTAAACTTTTAGACTTAACCCTAAGACGTAAACTTAAGAATTAAACATAAATCTTAACCCTGACACTTAACCCTAAGACGTATCCCAAAGACTTAAATTTAAGACTTAAACCTAAGACTCAAACCCTAGGACTTAAGATTTAACCTTAAGACTTAACACAAAGATTTAACCCTAAGATTTAGATTTATGAGTTAACCTTAAGACTTAATCCTAAGACTTAACACTAAGACTTAACCTTAAGACATAACCATAACACTTAAATCTAAGACTTAACCTTAACACTTAACCGTAAGACATAACCTTAAGATTTAACGCTAAGACTCAAATTTACGTCTTATCCTTAAGGCTTAACCCTAAGACTTAAATTTAGGTCTTAACCTTAACAGTTAACCCTAAGACTTAACCCTGAGACTTAAACCTAAGACTTAACCCTAAGACATAACCCTGAGACTTAACCTTAAGACTTAACCTTAAAACTTAACCCTAGGACTTGAACTTAAGACTTAACCTTAAGACTTATCCCTAAGACTTAACCCTGAGACTTAAACCTAATACTTAATCTTAGAGACTTAACCCTTAGACTTAACCTTAAGACTTAACCCTAACACTTATAATTAAGACTTAACCTTGTGACTTAACCTTGTGACTTAACCTTAAAAACTAAACCTGAGACTTAACCCTAAGACTTAAACTTAAAACTTAACCCTAAGACTTAACCCTATGATTTAAACCTAAGACTTAACTTAAACATAAGACTTAACCCTAAGGCATAACCCTGAGACTTAACCCTACGACTGAACCCTAAGACTAAACCCTAAGACTTAACCTTAAGACTTAACCCTAAGTCTTAACCCTGAGATTAACCGTGAGACTTAACCCAAGGATTTATCCCCAAGACTTAAAATTAAGACTTAAACTTATGACATAACCATAAGAGTTAACCCTGAGATTAAATCTTATGACTTTAACCCTAAGACTTAATATTAATACTTAACCTTAAGACAACACCCTAAGACTTAACCCTAAGACAATAAACCTAAGACGTAACCTTAAATACTTAACTCTAAGTCTTAACCTTAAGACTTAACCCTAAGACATAACTCTAAGACTTAATCTTAAGTCTTAACCTTAAGACCTAACCCTAAAGATTTAACCTTAAGACGTGATCTTTAGGACATAACCCTAAGAATTAACCCTAAGACTTAAATTTAATACTTAACCCTAAGACTTAACCCTAAGACTTAATCCTAAGACATAACCCTGAGACTGAAACCTAAGATTTAACCTTAATGCTTAACCCTAAGTCATAACCCTGAGACTTAACATTGAAACTTAGCCTTGAAACTTAACCCTGAGACTTAACCCTAAGCCATATCCCCAAGACTTAACTCTAAGACGTAAACCTAAGACTCAATCCATAAGACTTAACCTTAAGACTTAACCCTAAGTCTCAGCCTTAAGACAGAACCTTACGACTTAACCCTGGGACTTAACCTTGAGACCTTACCTTGAGCCTTAACCCTGAGACTTATCCCTAAGACTTAACCATGAGACTTAACCTTCAGATTTACCGTTAAGTCTTAACTACAAGACTAAACCTTAAAACATAACCTTAAGACTTAACCGTAAGACATAAACCTGAGACTTAACCCTAAGACTTAACTAGAAGACTTAACCCTAAAACTTAACCTTAAGACTTAACCATAAAAATTAAGCCTAAGACTTAACCCTAAAACTTAACCTTAAGGCTCAACCTTAAGACTTGACATTAAGACTTAAGTTTAAGACTTAACCTTAATACTTTACCCTAAGACGTAAGCCAAAAACTTAACCCTAAGACTTAACCCTAAGACATAACTCTAAGACTTAATCTTAAGTCTTAACCTTAAGACCTAACTTTAATATTCAAACTTAACACTTAACCTTAGGAGTTAACCCTTAGACTTAACCTTATAACTTAACCCTAAGACATAACATTAAGAGGTAACCATAAGACTTAACTGTAAGACTTAACCTGACACTTAACATTAAGACTTAACCCTAAGAAACAATCCTAAAACTTAACCCTAAGGATTAACATAATGACTTCACCTTAAGACTTGATCCTAAGACTTCACCTTAAGACTTATCCCTAAGACATAACCCTAAGACTTAAATTTACGACTTAACCATAAGACTTAACCCTAAGACTTAATACTAATACTTAACCTAAGACTTAACCCTGAGACTTAACCTTAAGACTTAACCCTAAGATTTAACCTTAAGACTTAACCCTAAGACTTATCCCTGAGACTTAACCCTAAGACTTATCCCTGAGACTTAACCCTAAGACTTATCCCCAAACCTTAACCTTAAGACTTATTATTAAGATTTAAATTTAAGACTGAATCTTAAGACATAATACTAAGGCTTAACCTTAAGACTTATCCCTAAGACTTAACCCTGAGAATTTAATATAAGACTGAACCTTAGGATGTAACCCTAAGACTTAACACTATAACTTAACCGAAGACAACACTAAGACTTAAATTTAAGACTAAACTTTTAGACTTAACCCTAAGACGTAAACTTAAGAATTAAACATAAATCTTAACCCTGACACTTAACCCTAAGACGTATCCCAAAGACTTAAATTTAAGACTTAAACCTAAGACTCAAACCCTAGGACTTAAGATTTAACCTTAAGACTTAACACAAAGATTTAACCCTAAGATTTAGATTTATGAGTTAACCTTAAGACTTAATCCTAAGACTTAACACTAAGACTTAACCTTAAGACATAACCATAACACTTAAATCTAAGACTTAACCTTAACACTTAACCGTAAGACATAACCTTAAGATTTAACGCTAAGACTCAAATTTACGTCTTATCCTTAAGGCTTAACCCTAAGACTTAAATTTAGGTCTTAACCTTAACAGTTAACCCTAAGACTTAACCCTGAGACTTAAACCTAAGACTTAACCCTAAGACATAACCCTGAGACTTAACCTTAAGACTTAACCTTAAAACTTAACCCTAGGACTTGAACTTAAGACTTAACCTTAAGACTTATCCCTAAGACTTAACCCTGAGACTTAAACCTAATACTTAATCTTAGAGACTTAACCCTTAGACTTAACCTTAAGACTTAACCCTAACACTTATAATTAAGACTTAACCTTGTGACTTAACCTTGTGACTTAACCTTAAAAACTAAACCTGAGACTTAACCCTAAGACTTAAACTTAAAACTTAACCCTAAGACTTAACCCTATGATTTAAACCTAAGACTTAACTTAAACATAAGACTTAACCCTAAGGCATAACCCTGAGACTTAACCCTACGACTGAACCCTAAGACTAAACCCTAAGACTTAACCTTAAGACTTAACCCTAAGTCTTAACCCTGAGATTAACCGTGAGACTTAACCCAAGGATTTATCCCCAAGACTTAAAATTAAGACTTAAACTTATGACATAACCATAAGAGTTAACCCTGAGATTAAATCTTATGACTTTAACCCTAAGACTTAATATTAATACTTAACCTTAAGACAACACCCTAAGACTTAACCCTAAGACAATAAACCTAAGACGTAACCTTAAATACTTAACTCTAAGTCTTAACCTTAAGACTTAACCCTAAGACATAACTCTAAGACTTAATCTTAAGTCTTAACCTTAAGACCTAACCCTAAAGATTTAACCTTAAGACGTGATCTTTAGGACATAACCCTAAGAATTAACCCTAAGACTTAAATTTAATACTTAACCCTAAGACTTAACCCTAAGACTTAATCCTAAGACATAACCCTGAGACTGAAACCTAAGACTTAACCTTAATGCTTAACCCTAAGTCATAACCCTGAGACTTAACATTGAAACTTAGCCTTGAAACTTAACCCTGAGACTTAACCCTAAGCCATATCCCCAAGACTTAACTCTAAGACGTAAACCTAAGACTCAATCCATAAGACTTAACCTTAAGACTTAACCCTAAGTCTCAGCCTTAAGACAGAACCTTACGACTTAACCCTGGGACTTAACCTTGAGACCTTACCTTGAGCCTTAACCCTGAGACTTATCCCTAAGACTTAACCATGAGACTTAACCTTCAGATTTACCGTTAAGTCTTAACTACAAGACTAAACCTTAAAACATAACCTTAAGACTTAACCGTAAGACATAAACCTGAGACTTAACCCTAAGACTTAACTAGAAGACTTAACCCTAAAACTTAACCTTAAGACTTAACCATAAAAATTAAGCCTAAGACTTAACCCTAAAACTTAACCTTAAGGCTCAACCTTAAGACTTGACGTTAAGACTTAAGTTTAAGACTTAACCTTAATACTTTACCCTAAGACGTAAGCCAAAAACTTAACCCTAAGACTTAACCCTAAAGACTTAACTATAAGACTTAACCCTAAGTCTTAACCTTAAGACCTAACTTTAATATTCAAACTTAACACTTAACCTTAGGAGTTAACCCTTAGACTTAACCTTATAACTTAACCCTAAGACATAACATTAAGAGGTAACCATAAGACTTAACTGTAAGACTTAACCTGACACTTAACATTAAGACTTAACCCTAAGAAACAATCCTAAAACTTAACCCTAAGGATTAACATAATGACTTCACCTTAAGACTTGATCCTAAGACTTCACCTTAAGACTTATCCCTAAGACATAACCCTAAGACTTAAATTTACGACTTAACCATAAGACTTAACCCTAAGACTTATCCCTAAGACATAACCCTAAGACTTAAATTTAGGACTTAACCACAAGACTTAACCCTAAGACTTAATACTAATACTTAACCTAAGACTTAACCCTGAGACTTAACCTTAAGACTTAACCCTAAGATTTAACCTTAAGACTTAACCCTAAGACTTATCCCTGAGACTTAACCCTAAGACTTATCCCTGAGACTTAACCCTAAGACTTATCCCCAAACCTTAACCTTAAGACTTATTATTAAGATTTAAATTTAAGACTGAATCTTAAGACATAATACTAAGGCTTAACCTTAAGACTTATCCCTAAGACTTAACCCTGAGAATTTAATATAAGACTGAACCTTAGGATGTAACCCTAAGACTTAACACTATAACTTAACCGAAGACAACACTAAGACTTAAATTTAAGACTAAACTTTTAGACTTAACCCTAAGACGTAAACTTAAGAATTAAACATAAATCTTAACCCTGACACTTAACCCTAAGACGTATCCCAAAGACTTAAATTTAAGACTTAAACCTAAGACTCAAACCCTAGGACTTCAGATTTAACCTTAAGACTTAACACAAAGATTTAACCCTAAGATTTAGATTTATGAGTTAACCTTAAGACTTAATCCTAAGACTTAACACTAAGACTTAACCTTAAGACATAACCATAACACTTAAATCTAAGACTTAACCTTAACACTTAACCGTAAGACATAACCTTAAGATTTAACGCTAAGACTCAAATTTACGTCTTATCCTTAAGGCTTAACCCTAAGACTTAAATTTAGGTCTTAACCTTAACAGTTAACCCTAAGACTTAACCCTGAGACTTAAACCTAAGACTTAACCCTAAGACATAACCCTGAGACTTAACCTTAAGACTTAACCTTAAAACTTAACCCTAGGACTTGAATTTAAGACTTAACCTTAAGACTTATCCCTAAGACTTAACCCTGAGACTTAAACCTAATACTTAATCTTAGAGACTTAACCCTTAGACTTAACCTTAAGACTTAACCCTAACACTTATAATTAAGACTTAACCTTGTGACTTAACCTTAAAAACTAAACCTGAGACTTAACCCTAAGACTTAAACTTAAAACTTAACCCTAAGACTTAACCCTATGATTTAAACCTAAGACTTAACTTAAACATAAGACTTAACCCTAAGGCATAACCCTGAGACTTAACCCTACGACTGAACCCTAAGACTAAACCCTAAGACTTAACCTTAAGACTTAACCCTAAGTCTTAACCCTGAGATTAACCGTGAGACTTAACCCAAAGATTTATCCCCAAGACTTAAAATATAAGACTTAAACTTATGACATAACCATAAGAGTTAACCCTGAGATTAAATCTTATGACTTTAACCCTAAGACTTAATATTAATACTTAACCTTAAGACAACACCCTAAGACTTAACCCTAAGACAATAAACCTAAGACGTAACCTTAAATACTTAACTCTAAGTCTTAACCTTAAGACTTAACCCTAAGACATAACTCTAAGACTTAATCTTAAGTCTTAACCTTAAGACCTAACCCTAAGATTTAACCTTAAGACGTGATCTTTAGGACATAACCCTAAGAATTAACCCTAAGACTTAAATTTAATACTTAACCCTAAGACTTAACCCTAAGACTTAATCCTAAGACATAACCCTGAGACTGAAACCTAAGACTTAACCTTGAGACCTTACCTTGAGCCTTAACCCTGAGACTTATCCCTAAGACTTAACCATGAGACTTAACCTTCAGATTTACCGTTAAGTCTTAACTACAAGACTAAACCTTAAAACATAACCTTAAGACTTAACCGTAAGACATAAACCTGAGACTTAACCCTAAGACTTAACTAGAAGACTTAACCCTAAAACTTAACCTTAAGACTTAACCATAAAAATTAAGCCTAAGACTTAACCCTAAAACTTAACCTTAAGGCTCAACCTTAAGACTTGACGTTAAGACTTAAGTTTAAGACTTAACCTTAATACTTTACCCTAAGACGTAAGCCAAAAACTTAACCCTAAGACTTAACCCTAAAGACTTAACTATAAGACTTAACCCTAAGTCTTAACCTTAAGACCTAACTTTAATATTCAAACTTAACACTTAACCTTAGGAGTTAACCCTTAGACTTAACCTTATAACTTAACCCTAAGACATAACATTAAGAGGTAACCATAAGACTTAACTGTAAGACTTAACCTGACACTTAACATTAAGACTTAACCCTAAGAAACAATCCTAAAACTTAACCCTAAGGATTAACATAATGACTTCACCTTAAGACTTGATCCTAAGACTTCACCTTAAGACTTATCCCTAAGACATAACCCTAAGACTTAAATTTACGACTTAACCATAAGACTTAACCCTAAGACTTATCCCTAAGACATAACCCTAAGACTTAAATTTAGGACTTAACCACAAGACTTAACCCTAAGATTTAACCTTAAGACTTAACCCTAAGACTTATCCCTGAGACTTAACCCTAAGACTTATCCCTGAGACTTAACCCTAAGACTTATCCCCAAACCTTAACCTTAAGACTTATTATTAAGATTTAAATTTAAGACTGAATCTTAAGACATAATACTAAGGCTTAACCTTAAGACTTATCCCTAAGACTTAACCCTGAGAATTTAATATAAGACTGAACCTTAGGATGTAACCCTAAGACTTAACACTATAACTTAACCGAAGACAACACTAAGACTTAAATTTAAGACTAAACTTTTAGACTTAACCCTAAGACGTAAACTTAAGAATTAAACATAAATCTTAACCCTGACACTTAACCCTAAGACGTATCCCAAAGACTTAAATTTAAGACTTAAACCTAAGACTCAAACCCTAGGACTTAAGATTTAACCTTAAGACTTAACACAAAGATTTAACCCTAAGATTTAGATTTATGAGTTAACCTTAAGACTTAATCCTAAGACTTAACACTAAGACTTAACCTTAAGACATAACCATAACACTTAAATCTAAGACTTAACCTTAACACTTAACCGTAAGACATAACCTTAAGATTTAACGCTAAGACTCAAATTTACGTCTTATCCTTAAGGCTTAACCCTAAGACTTAAATTTAGGTCTTAACCTTAACAGTTAACCCTAAGACTTAACCCTGAGACTTAAACCTAAGACTTAACCCTAAGACATAACCCTGAGACTTAACCTTAAGACTTAACCTTAAAACTTAACCCTAGGACTTGAACTTAAGACTTAACCTTAAGACTTATCCCTAAGACTTAACCCTGAGACTTAAACCTAATACTTAATCTTAGAGACTTAACCCTTAGACTTAACCTTAAGACTTAACCCTAACACTTATAATTAAGACTTAACCTTGTGACTTAACCTTGTGACTTAACCTTAAAAACTAAACCTGAGACTTAACCCTAAGACTTAAACTTAAAACTTAACCCTAAGACTTAACCCTATGATTTAAACCTAAGACTTAACTTAAACATAAGACTTAACCCTAAGGCATAACCCTGAGACTTAACCCTACGACTGAACCCTAAGACTAAACCCTAAGACTTAACCTTAAGACTTAACCCTAAGTCTTAACCCTGAGATTAACCGTGAGACTTAACCCAAGGATTTATCCCCAAGACTTAAAATTAAGACTTAAACTTATGACATAACCATAAGAGTTAACCCTGAGATTAAATCTTATGACTTTAACCCTAAGACTTAATATTAATACTTAACCTTAAGACAACACCCTAAGACTTAACCCTAAGACAATAAACCTAAGACGTAACCTTAAATACTTAACTCTAAGTCTTAACCTTAAGACTTAACCCTAAGACATAACTCTAAGACTTAATCTTAAGTCTTAACCTTAAGACCTAACCCTAAAGATTTAACCTTAAGACGTGATCTTTAGGACATAACCCTAAGAATTAACCCTAAGACTTAAATTTAATACTTAACCCTAAGACTTAACCCTAAGACTTAATCCTAAGACATAACCCTGAGACTGAAACCTAAGACTTAACCTTAATGCTTAACCCTAAGTCATAACCCTGAGACTTAACATTGAAACTTAGCCTTGAAACTTAACCCTGAGACTTAACCCTAAGCCATATCCCCAAGACTTAACTCTAAGACGTAAACCTAAGACTCAATCCATAAGACTTAACCTTAAGACTTAACCCTAAGTCTCAGCCTTAAGACAGAACCTTACGACTTAACCCTGGGACTTAACCTTGAGACCTTACCTTGAGCCTTAACCCTGAGACTTATCCCTAAGACTTAACCATGAGACTTAACCTTCAGATTTACCGTTAAGTCTTAACTACAAGACTAAACCTTAAAACATAACCTTAAGACTTAACCGTAAGACATAAACCTGAGACTTAACCCTAAGACTTAACTAGAAGACTTAACCCTAAAACTTAACCTTAAGACTTAACCATAAAAATTAAGCCTAAGACTTAACCCTAAAACTTAACCTTAAGGCTCAACCTTAAGACTTGACGTTAAGACTTAAGTTTAAGACTTAACCTTAATACTTTACCCTAAGACGTAAGCCAAAAACTTAACCCTAAGACTTAACCCTAAAGACTTAACTATAAGACTTAACCCTAAGTCTTAACCTTAAGACCTAACTTTAATATTCCAACTTAACACTTAACCTTAGGAGTTAACCCTTAGACTTAACCTTATAACTTAACCCTAAGACATAACATTAAGAGGTAACCATAAGACTTAACTGTAAGACTTAACCTGACACTTAACATTAAGACTTAACCCTAAGAAACAATCCTAAAACTTAACCCTAAGGATTAACATAATGACTTCACCTTAAGACTTGATCCTAAGACTTCACCTTAAGACTTATCCCTAAGACATAACCCTAAGACTTAAATTTACGACTTAACCATAAGACTTAACCCTAAGACTTATCCCTAAGACATAACCCTAAGACTTAAATTTAGGACTTAACCACAAGACTTAACCCTAAGACTTAATACTAATACTTAACCTAAGACTTAACCCTGAGACTTAACCTTAAGACTTAACCCTAAGATTTAACCTTAAGACTTAACCCTAAGACTTATCCCTGAGACTTAACCCTAAGACTTATCCCTGAGACTTAACCCTAAGACTTATCCCCAAACCTTAACCTTAAGACTTATTATTAAGATTTAAATTTAAGACTGAATCTTAAGACATAATACTAAGGCTTAACCTTAAGACTTATCCCTAAGACTTAACCCTGAGAATTTAATATAAGACTGAACCTTAGGATGTAACCCTAAGACTTAACACTATAACTTAACCGAAGACAACACTAAGACTTAAATTTAAGACTAAACTTTTAGACTTAACCCTAAGACGTAAACTTAAGAATTAAACATAAATCTTAACCCTGACACTTAACCCTAAGACGTATCCCAAAGACTTAAATTTAAGACTTAAACCTAAGACTCAAACCCTAGGACTTAAGATTTAACCTTAAGACTTAACACAAAGATTTAACCCTAAGATTTAGATTTATGAGTTAACCTTAAGACTTAATCCTAAGACTTAACACTAAGACTTAACCTTAAGACATAACCATAACACTTAAATCTAAGACTTAACCTTAACACTTAACCGTAAGACATAACCTTAAGATTTAACGCTAAGACTCAAATTTACGTCTTATCCTTAAGGCTTAACCCTAAGACTTAAATTTAGGTCTTAACCTTAACAGTTAACCCTAAGACTTAACCCTGAGACTTAAACCTAAGACTTAACCCTAAGACATAACCCTGAGACTTAACCTTAAGACTTAACCTTAAAACTTAACCCTAGGACTTGAACTTAAGACTTAACCTTAAGACTTATCCCTAAGACTTAACCCTGAGACTTAAACCTAATACTTAATCTTAGAGACTTAACCCTTAGACTTAACCTTAAGACTTAACCCTAACACTTATAATTAAGACTTAACCTTGTGACTTAACCTTGTGACTTAACCTTAAAAACTAAACCTGAGACTTAACCCTAAGACTTAAACTTAAAACTTAACCCTAAGACTTAACCCTATGATTTAAACCTAAGACTTAACTTAAACATAAGACTTAACCCTAAGGCATAACCCTGAGACTTAACCCTACGACTGAACCCTAAGACTAAACCCTAAGACTTAACCTTAAGACTTAACCCTAAGTCTTAACCCTGAGATTAACCGTGAGACTTAACCCAAGGATTTATCCCCAAGACTTAAAATTAAGACTTAAACTTATGACATAACCATAAGAGTTAACCCTGAGATTAAATCTTATGACTTTAACCCTAAGACTTAATATTAATACTTAACCTTAAGACAACACCCTAAGACTTAACCCTAAGACAATAAACCTAAGACGTAACCTTAAATACTTAACTCTAAGTCTTAACCTTAAGACTTAACCCTAAGACATAACTCTAAGACTTAATCTTAAGTCTTAACCTTAAGACCTAACCCTAAAGATTTAACCTTAAGACGTGATCTTTAGGACATAACCCTAAGAATTAACCCTAAGACTTAAATTTAATACTTAACCCTAAGACTTAACCCTAAGACTTAATCCTAAGACATAACCCTGAGACTGAAACCTAAGACTTAACCTTAATGCTTAACCCTAAGTCATAACCCTGAGACTTAACATTGAAACTTAGCCTTGAAACTTAACCCTGAGACTTAACCCTAAGCCATATCCCCAAGACTTAACTCTAAGACGTAAACCTAAGACTCAATCCATAAGACTTAACCTTAAGACTTAACCCTAAGTCTCAGCCTTAAGACAGAACCTTACGACTTAACCCTGGGACTTAACCTTGAGACCTTACCTTGAGCCTTAACCCTGAGACTTATCCCTAAGACTTAACCATGAGACTTAACCTTCAGATTTACCGTTAAGTCTTAACTACAAGACTAAACCTTAAAACATAACCTTAAGACTTAACCGTAAGACATAAACCTGAGACTTAACCCTAAGACTTAACTAGAAGACTTAACCCTAAAACTTAACCTTAAGACTTAACCATAAAAATTAAGCCTAAGACTTAACCCTAAAACTTAACCTTAAGGCTCAACCTTAAGACTTGACGTTAAGACTTAAGTTTAAGACTTAACCTTAATACTTTACCCTAAGACGTAAGCCAAAAACTTAACCCTAAGACTTAACCCTAAAGACTTAACTATAAGACTTAACCCTAAGTCTTAACCTTAAGACCTAACTTTAATATTCCAACTTAACACTTAACCTTAGGAGTTAACCCTTAGACTTAACCTTATAACTTAACCCTAAGACATAACATTAAGAGGTAACCATAAGACTTAACTGTAAGACTTAACCTGACACTTAACATTAAGACTTAACCCTAAGAAACAATCCTAAAACTTAACCCTAAGGATTAACATAATGACTTCACCTTAAGACTTGATCCTAAGACTTCACCTTAAGACTTATCCCTAAGACATAACCCTAAGACTTAAATTTACGACTTAACCATAAGACTTAACCCTAAGACTTATCCCTAAGACATAACCCTAAGACTTAAATTTAGGACTTAACCACAAGACTTAACCCTAAGACTTAATACTAATACTTAACCTAAGACTTAACCCTGAGACTTAACCTTAAGACTTAACCCTAAGATTTAACCTTAAGACTTAACCCTAAGACTTATCCCTGAGACTTAACCCTAAGACTTATCCCTGAGACTTAACCCTAAGACTTATCCCCAAACCTTAACCTTAAGACTTATTATTAAGATTTAAATTTAAGACTGAATCTTAAGACATAATACTAAGGCTTAACCTTAAGACTTATCCCTAAGACTTAACCCTGAGAATTTAATATAAGACTGAACCTTAGGATGTAACCCTAAGACTTAACACTATAACTTAACCGAAGACAACACTAAGACTTAAATTTAAGACTAAACTTTTAGACTTAACCCTAAGACGTAAACTTAAGAATTAAACATAAATCTTAACCCTGACACTTAACCCTAAGACGTATCCCAAAGACTTAAATTTAAGACTTAAACCTAAGACTCAAACCCTAGGACTTAAGATTTAACCTTAAGACTTAACACAAAGATTTAACCCTAAGATTTAGATTTATGAGTTAACCTTAAGACTTAATCCTAAGACTTAACACTAAGACTTAACCTTAAGACATAACCATAACACTTAAATCTAAGACTTAACCTTAACACTTAACCGTAAGACATAACCTTAAGATTTAACGCTAAGACTCAAATTTACGTCTTATCCTTAAGGCTTAACCCTAAGACTTAAATTTAGGTCTTAACCTTAACAGTTAACCCTAAGACTTAACCCTGAGACTTAAACCTAAGACTTAACCCTAAGACATAACCCTGAGACTTAACCTTAAGACTTAACCTTAAAACTTAACCCTAGGACTTGAACTTAAGACTTAACCTTAAGACTTATCCCTAAGACTTAACCCTGAGACTTAAACCTAATACTTAATCTTAGAGACTTAACCCTTAGACTTAACCTTAAGACTTAACCCTAACACTTATAATTAAGACTTAACCTTGTGACTTAACCTTAAAAACTAAACCTGAGACTTAACCCTAAGACTTAAACTTAAAACTTAACCCTAAGACTTAACCCTATGATTTAAACCTAAGACTTAACTTAAACATAAGACTTAACCCTAAGGCATAACCCTGAGACTTAACCCTACGACTGAACCCTAAGACTAAACCCTAAGACTTAACCTTAAGACTTAACCCTAAGTCTTAACCCTGAGATTAACCGTGAGACTTAACCCAAGGATTTATCCCCAAGACTTAAAATTAAGACTTAAACTTATGACATAACCATAAGAGTTAACCCTGAGATTAAATCTTATGACTTTAACCCTAAGACTTAATATTAATACTTAACCTTAAGACAACACCCTAAGACTTAACCCTAAGACAATAAACCTAAGACGTAACCTTAAATACTTAACTCTAAGTCTTAACCTTAAGACTTAACCCTAAGACATAACTCTAAGACTTAATCTTAAGTCTTAACCTTAAGACCTAACCCTAAGATTTAACCTTAAGACGTGATCTTTAGGACATAACCCTAAGAATTAACCCTAAGACTTAAATTTAATACTTAACCCTAAGACTTAACCCTAAGACTTAATCCTAAGACATAACCCTGAGACTGAAACCTAAGACTTAACCTTAATGCTTAACCCTAAGTCATAACCCTGAGACTTAACATTGAAACTTAGCCTTGAAACTTAACCCTGAGACTTAACCCTAAGCCATATCCCCAAGACTTAACTCTAAGACGTAAACCTAAGACTCAATCCATAAGACTTAACCTTAAGACTTAACCCTAAGTCTCAGCCTTAAGACAGAACCTTACGACTTAACCCTGGGACTTAACCTTGAGACCTTACCTTGAGCCTTAACCCTGAGACTTATCCCTAAGACTTAACCATGAGACTTAACCTTCAGATTTACCGTTAAGTCTTAACTACAAGACTAAACCTTAAAACATAACCTTAAGACTTAACCGTAAGACATAAACCTGAGACTTAACCCTAAGACTTAACTAGAAGACTTAACCCTAAAACTTAACCTTAAGACTTAACCATAAAAATTAAGCCTAAGACTTAACCCTAAAACTTAACCTTAAGGCTCAACCTTAAGACTTGACGTTAAGACTTAAGTTTAAGACTTAACCTTAATACTTTACCCTAAGACGTAAGCCAAAAACTTAACCCTAAGACTTAACCCTAAGACATAACTCTAAGACTTAATCTTAAGTCTTAACCTTAAGACCTAACTTTAATATTAAAACTTAACACTTAACCTTAGGAGTTAACCCTTAGACTTAACCTTATAACTTAACCCTAAGACATAACATTAAGAGGTAACCATAAGACTTAACTGTAAGACTTAACCTGACACTTAACATTAAGACTTAACCCTAAGAAACAATCCTAAAACTTAACCCTAAGGATTAACATAATGACTTCACCTTAAGACTTGATCCTAAGACTTCACCTTAAGACTTATCCCTAAGACATAACCCTAAGACTTAAATTTACGACTTAACCATAAGACTTAACCCTAAGACTTATCCCTAAGACATAACCCTAAGACTTAAATTTAGGACTTAACCACAAGACTTAACCCTAAGACTTAATACTAATACTTAACCTAAGACTTAACCCTGAGACTTAACCTTAAGACTTAACCCTAAGATTTAACCTTAAGACTTAACCCTAAGACTTATCCCTGAGACTTAACCCTAAGACTTATCCCTGAGACTTAACCCTAAGACTTATCCCCAAACCTTAACCTTAAGACTTATTATTAAGATTTAAATTTAAGACTGAATCTTAAGACATAATACTAAGGCTTAACCTTAAGACTTATCCCTAAGACTTAACCCTGAGAATTTAATATAAGACTGAACCTTAGGATGTAACCCTAAGACTTAACACTATAACTTAACCGAAGACAACACTGAGACTTAAATTTAAGACTAAACTTTTAGACTTAACCCTAAGACGTAAACTTAAGAATTAAACATAAATCTTAACCCTGACACTTAACCCTAAGACGTATCCCAAAGACTTAAATTTAAGACTTAAACCTAAGACTCAAACCCTAGGACTTAAGATTTAACCTTAAGACTTAACACAAAGATTTAACCCTAAGATTTAGATTTATGAGTTAACCTTAAGACTTAATCCTAAGACTTAACACTAAGACTTAACCTTAAGACATAACCATAACACTTAAATCTAAGACTTAACCTTAACACTTAACCGTAAGACATAACCTTAAGATTTAACGCTAAGACTCAAATTTACGTCTTATCCTTAAGGCTTAACCCTAAGACTTAAATTTAGGTCTTAACCTTAACAGTTAACCCTAAGACTTAACCCTGAGACTTAAACCTAAGACTTAACCCTAAGACATAACCCTGAGACTTAACCTTAAGACTTAACCTTAAAACTTAACCCTAGGACTTGAACTTAAGACTTAACCTTAAGACTTATCCCTAAGACTTAACCCTGAGACTTAAACCTAATACTTAATCTTAGAGACTTAACCCTTAGACTTAACCTTAAGACTTAACCCTAACACTTATAATTAAGACTTAACCTTGTGACTTAACCTTAAAAACTAAACCTGAGACTTAACCCTAAGACTTAAACTTAAAACTTAACCCTAAGACTTAACCCTATGATTTAAACCTAAGACTTAACTTAAACATAAGACTTAACCCTAAGGCATAACCCTGAGACTTAACCCTACGACTGAACCCTAAGACTTAACCTTAAGACTTAACCCTAAGTCTTAACCCTGAGATTAACCGTGAGACTTAACCCAAGGATTTATCCCCAAGACTTAAAATTAAGACTTAAACTTATGACATAGCCATAAGAGTTAACCCTGAGATTAAATCTTATGACTTTAACCCTAAGACTTAATATTAATACTTAACCTTAAGACAACACCCTAAGACTTAACCCTAAGACAATAAACCTAAGACGTAACCTTAAATACTTAACTCTAAGTCTTAACCTTAAGACTTAACCCTAAGACATAACTCTAAGACTTAATCTTAAGTCTTAACCTTAAGACCTAACCCTAAGATTTAACCTTAAGACGTGATCTTTAGGACATAACCCTAAGAATTAACCCTAAGACTTAAATTTAATACTTAACCCTAAGACTTAACCCTAAGACTTAATCCTAAGACATAACCCTGAGACTGAAACCTAAGACTTAACCTTAATGCTTAACCCTAAGTCATAACCCTGAGACTTAACATTGAAACTAAGCCTTGAAACTTAACCCTGAGACTTAACCCTAAGCCATATCCCCAAGACTTAACTCTAAGACGTAAACCTAAGACTCAATCCATAAGACTTAACCTTAAGACTTAACCCTAAGTCTCAGCCTTAAGACAGAACCTTACGACTTAACCCTGGGACTTAACCTTGAGACCTTACCTTGTGCCTTAACCCTGAGACTTATCCCTAAGACTTAACCATGAGACTTAACCTTCAGATTTACCGTTAAGTCTTAACTACAAGACTAAACCTTAAAACATAACCTTAAGACTTAACCGTAAGACATAAACCTGAGACTTAACCCTAAGACGTAACTAGAAGACTTAACCCTAAAACTTAACCTTAAGACTTAACCATAAAAATTAAGCCTAAGACTTAACCCTAAAACTTAACCTTAAGGCTCAACCTTAAGACTTGACGTTAAGACTTAAGTTTAAGACTTAACCTTAATACTTTACCCTAAGACGTAAGCCAAAAACTTAACCCTAAGACTTAACCCTAAAGACTTAACTATAAGACTTAACCCTAAGTCTTAACCTTAAGACCTAACTTTAATATTCAAACTTAACACTTAACCTTAGGAGTTAACCCTTAGACTTAACCTTATAACTTAACCCTAAGACATAACATTAAGAGGTAACCATAAGACTTAACTGTAAGACTTAACCTGACACTTAACATTAAGACTTAACCCTAAGAAACAATCCTAAAACTTAACCCTAAGGATTAACATAATGACTTCACCTTAAGACTTGATCCTAAGACTTCACCTTAAGACTTATCCCTAAGACATAACCCTAAGACTTAAATTTACGACTTAACCACAAGACTTAACCCTAAGACTTAATACTAATACTTAACCTAAGACTTAACCCTGAGACTTAACCTTAAGACTTAACCCTAAGATTTAACCTTAAGACTTAACCCTAAGACTTATCCCTGAGACTTAACCCTAAGACTTATCCCTGAGACTTAACCCTAAGACTTATCCCCAAACCTTAACCTTAAGACTTATTATTAAGATTTAAATTTAAGACTGAATCTTAAGACATAATACTAAGGCTTAACCTTAAGACTTATCCCTAAGACTTAACCCTGAGAATTTAATATAAGACTGAACCTTAGGATGTAACCCTAAGACTTAACACTATAACTTAACCGAAGACAACACTAAGACTTAAATTTAAGACTAAACTTTTAGACTTAACCCTAAGACGTAAACTTAAGAATTAAACATAAATCTTAACCCTGACACTTAACCCTAAGACGTATCCCAAAGACTTAAATTTAAGACTTAAACCTAAGACTCAAACCCTAGGACTTAAGATTTAACCTTAAGACTTAACACAAAGATTTAACCCTAAGATTTAGATTTATGAGTTAACCTTAAGACTTAATCCTAAGACTTAACACTAAGACTTAACCTTAAGACATAACCATAACACTTAAATCTAAGACTTAACCTTAACACTTAACCGTAAGACATAACCTTAAGATTTAACGCTAAGACTCAAATTTACGTCTTATCCTTAAGGCTTAACCCTAAGACTTAAATTTAGGTCTTAACCTTAACAGTTAACCCTAAGACTTAACCCTGAGACTTAAACCTAAGACTTAACCCTAAGACATAACCCTGAGACTTAACCTTAAGACTTAACCTTAAAACTTAACCCTAGGACTTGAACTTAAGACTTAACCTTAAGACTTATCCCTAAGACTTAACCCTGAGACTTAAACCTAATACTTAATCTTAGAGACTTAACCCTTAGACTTAACCTTAAGACTTAACCCTAACACTTATAATTAAGACTTAACCTTGTGACTTAACCTTAAAAACTAAACCTGAGACTTAACCCTAAGACTTAAACTTAAAACTTAACCCTAAGACTTAACCCTATGATTTAAACCTAAGACTTAACTTAAACATAAGACTTAACCCTAAGGCATAACCCTGAGACTTAACCCTACGACTGAACCCTAAGACTAAACCCTAAGACTTAACCTTAAGACTTAACCCTAAGTCTTAACCCTGAGATTAACCGTGAGACTTAACCCAAAGATTTATCCCCAAGACTTAAAATTAAGACTTAAACTTATGACATAACCATAAGAGTTAACCCTGAGATTAAATCTTATGACTTTAACCCTAAGACTTAATATTAATACTTAACCTTAAGACAACACCCTAAGACTTAACCCTAAGACAATAAACCTAAGACGTAACCTTAAATACTTAACTCTAAGTCTTAACCTTAAGACTTAACCCTAAGACATAACTCTAAGACTTAATCTTAAGTCTTAACCTTAAGACCTAACCCTAAGATTTAACCTTAAGACGTGATCTTTAGGACATAACCCTAAGAATTAACCCTAAGACTTAAATTTAATACTTAACCCTAAGACTTAACCCTAAGACTTAATCCTAAGACATAACCCTGAGACTGAAACCTAAGACTTAACCTTAATGCTTAACCCTAAGTCATAACCCTGAGACTTAACATTGAAACTTAGCCTTGAAACTTAACCCTGAGACTTAACCCTAAGCCATATCCCCAAGACTTAACTCTAAGACGTAAACCTAAGACTCAATCCATAAGACTTAACCTTAAGACTTAACCCTAAGTCTCAGCCTTAAGACAGAACCTTACGACTTAACCCTGGGACTTAACCTTGAGACCTTACCTTGAGCCTTAACCCTGAGACTTATCCCTAAGACTTAACCATGAGACTTAACCTTCAGATTTACCGTTAAGTCTTAACTACAAGACTAAACCTTAAAACATAACCTTAAGACTTAACCGTAAGACATAAACCTGAGACTTAACCCTAAGACTTAACTAGAAGACTTAACCCTAAAACTTAACCTTAAGACTTAACCATAAAAATTAAGCCTAAGACTTAACCCTAAAACTTAACCTTAAGGCTCAACCTTAAGACTTGACGTTAAGACTTAAGTTTAAGACTTAACCTTAATACTTTACCCTAAGACGTAAGCCAAAAACTTAACCCTAAGACTTAACCCTAAAGACTTAACTATAAGACTTAACCCTAAGTCTTAACCTTAAGACCTAACTTTAATATTCAAACTTAACACTTAACCTTAGGAGTTAACCCTTAGACTTAACCTTATAACTTAACCCTAAGACATAACATTAAGAGGTAACCATAAGACTTAACTGTAAGACTTAACCTGACACTTAACATTAAGACTTAACCCTAAGAAACAATCCTAAAACTTAACCCTAAGGATTAACATAATGACTTCACCTTAAGACTTGATCCTAAGACTTCACCTTAAGACTTATCCCTAAGACATAACCCTAAGACTTAAATTTACGACTTAACCATAAGACTTAACCCTAAGACTTATCCCTAAGACATAACCCTAAGACTTAAATTTAGGACTTAACCACAAGACTTAACCCTAAGACTTAATACTAATACTTAACCTAAGACTTAACCCTGAGACTTAACCTTAAGACTTAACCCTAAGATTTAACCTTAAGACTTAACCCTAAGACTTATCCCTGAGACTTAACCCTAAGACTTATCCCTGAGACTTAACCCTAAGACTTATCCCCAAACCTTAACCTTAAGACTTATTATTAAGATTTAAATTTAAGACTGAATCTTAAGACATAATACTAAGGCTTAACCTTAAGACTTATCCCTAAGACTTAACCCTGAGAATTTAATATAAGACTGAACCTTAGGATGTAACCCTAAGACTTAACACTATAACTTAACCGAAGACAACACTAAGACTTAAATTTAAGACTAAACTTTTAGACTTAACCCGAAGACGTAAACTTAAGAATTAAACATAAATCTTAACCCTGACACTTAACCCTAAGACGTATCCCAAAGACTTAAATTTAAGACTTAAACCTAAGACTCAAACCCTAGGACTTAAGATTTAACCTTAAGACTTAACACAAAGATTTAACCCTAAGATTTAGATTTATGAGTTAACCTTAAGACTTAATCCTAAGACTTAACACTAAGACTTAACCTTAAGACATAACCATAACACTTAAATCTAAGACTTAACCTTAACACTTAACCGTAAGACATAACCTTAAGATTTAACGCTAAGACTCAAATTTACGTCTTATCCTTAAGGCTTAACCCTAAGACTTAAATTTAGGTCTTAACCTTAACAGTTAACCCTAAGACTTAACCCTGAGACTTAAACCTAAGACTTAACCCTAAGACATAACCCTGAGACTTAACCTTAAGACTTAACCTTAAAACTTAACCCTAGGACTTGAATTTAAGACTTAACCTTAAGACTTATCCCTAAGACTTAACCCTGAGACTTAAACCTAATACTTAATCTTAGAGACTTAACCCTTAGACTTAACCTTAAGACTTAACCCTAACACTTATAATTAAGACTTAACCTTAAGACTTAACCTTGTGACTTAACCTTAAAAACTAAACCTGAGACTTAACCCTAAGACTTAAACTTAAAACTTAACCCTAAGACTTAACCCTATGATTTAAACCTAAGACTTAACTTAAACATAAGACTTAACCCTAAGGCATAACCCTGAGACTTAACCCTACGACTGAACCCTAAGACTAAACCCTAAGACTTAACCTTAAGACTTAACCCTAAGTCTTAACCCTGAGATTAACCGTGAGACTTAACCCAAGGATTTATCCCCAAGACTTAAAATTAAGACTTAAACTTATGACATAACCATAAGAGTTAACTCTGAGATTAAATCTTATGACTTTAACCCTAAGACTTAATATTAATACTTAACCTTAAGACAACACCCTAAGACTTAACCCTAAGACAATAAACCTAAGACGTAACCTTAAATACTTAGCTCTAAGTCTTAACCTTAAGACTTAACCCTAAGACATAACTCTAAGACTTAATCTTAAGTCTTAACCTTAAGACCTAACCCTAAGATTTAACCTTAAGACGTGATCTTTAGGACATAACCCTAAGAATTAACCCTAAGACTTAAATTTAATACTTAACCCTAAGACTTAACCCTAAGACTTAATCCTAAGACATAACCCTGAGACTGAAACCTAAGACTTAACCTTAATGCTTAACCCTAAGTCATAACCCTGAGACTTAACATTGAAACTTAGCCTTGAAACTTAACCCTGAGACTTAACCCTAAGCCATATCCCCAAGACTTACCTCTAAGACGTAAACCTAAGACTCAATCCATAAGACTTAACCTTAAGACTTAACCCTAAGTCTCAGCCTTAAGACAGAACCTTACGACTTAACCCTGGGACTTAACCTTGAGACCTTACCTTGAGCCTTAACCCTGAGACTTATCCCTAAGACTTAACCATGAGACTTAACCTTCAGATTTACCGTTAAGTCTTAACTACAAGACTAAACCTTAAAACATAACCTTAAGACTTAACCGTAAGACATAAACCTGAGACTTAACCCTAAGACTTAACTAGAAGACTTAACCCTAAAACTTAACCTTAAGACTTAACCATAAAAATTAAGCCTAAGACTTAACCCTAAAACTTAACCTTAAGGCTCAACCTTAAGACTTGACGTTAAGACTTAAGTTTAAGACTTAACCTTAATACTTTACCCTAAGACGTAAGCCAAAAACTTAACCCTAAGACTTAACCCTAAAGACTTAACTATAAGACTTAACCCTAAGTCTTAACCTTAAGACCTAACTTTAATATTCAAACTTAACACTTAACCTTAGGAGTTAACCCTTAGACTTAACCTTATAACTTAACCCTAAGACATAACATTAAGAGGTAACCATAAGACTTAACTGTAAGACTTAACCTGACACTTAACATTAAGACTTAACCCTAAGAAACAATCC
Organism: Falco peregrinus; assembly: GCF_023634155.1. Lineage (NCBI taxonomy): Eukaryota > Metazoa > Chordata > Aves > Falconiformes > Falconidae > Falco > Falco peregrinus. The sequence goes on along the minus strand of NW_026599612.1, from coordinate 179,985 downwards.
TAAAACTTAACCCTAAGGATTAACATAATGACTTCACCTTAAGACTTGATCCTAAGACTTCACCTTAAGACTTATCCCTAAGACATAACCCTAAGACTTAAATTTACGACTTAACCATAAGACTTAACCCTAAGACTTATCCCTAAGACATAACCCTAAGACTTAAATTTAGGACTTAACCACAAGACTTAACCCTAAGACTTAATACTAATACTTAACCTAAGACTTAACCCTGAGACTTAACCTTAAGACTTAACCCTAAGATTTAACCTTAAGACTTAACCCTAAGACTTATCCCTGAGACTTAACCCTAAGACTTATCCCTGAGACTTAACCCTAAGACTTATCCCCAAACCTTAACCTTAAGACTTATTATTAAGATTTAAATTTAAGACTGAATCTTAAGACATAATACTAAGGCTTAACCTTAAGACTTATCCCTAAGACTTAACCCTGAGAATTTAATATAAGACTGAACCTTAGGATGTAACCCTAAGACTTAACACTATAACTTAACCGAAGACAACACTAAGACTTAAATTTAAGACTAAACTTTTAGACTTAACCCGAAGACGTAAACTTAAGAATTAAACATAAATCTTAACCCTGACACTTAACCCTAAGACGTATCCCAAAGACTTAAATTTAAGACTTAAACCTAAGACTCAAACCCTAGGACTTAAGATTTAACCTTAAGACTTAACACAAAGATTTAACCCTAAGATTTAGATTTATGAGTTAACCTTAAGACTTAATCCTAAGACTTAACACTAAGACTTAACCTTAAGACATAACCATAACACTTAAATCTAAGACTTAACCTTAACACTTAACCGTAAGACATAACCTTAAGATTTAACGCTAAGACTCAAATTTACGTCTTATCCTTAAGGCTTAACCCTAAGACTTAAATTTAGGTCTTAACCTTAACAGTTAACCCTAAGACTTAACCCTGAGACTTAAACCTAAGACTTAACCCTAAGACATAACCCTGAGACTTAACCTTAAGACTTAACCTTAAAACTTAACCCTAGGACTTGAATTTAAGACTTAACCTTAAGACTTATCCCTAAGACTTAACCCTGAGACTTAAACCTAATACTTAATCTTAGAGACTTAACCCTTAGACTTAACCTTAAGACTTAACCCTAACACTTATAATTAAGACTTAACCTTAAGACTTAACCTTGTGACTTAACCTTAAAAACTAAACCTGAGACTTAACCCTAAGACTTAAACTTAAAACTTAACCCTAAGACTTAACCCTATGATTTAAACCTAAGACTTAACTTAAACATAAGACTTAACCCTAAGGCATAACCCTGAGACTTAACCCTACGACTGAACCCTAAGACTAAACCCTAAGACTTAACCTTAAGACTTAACCCTAAGTCTTAACCCTGAGATTAACCGTGAGACTTAACCCAAGGATTTATCCCCAAGACTTAAAATTAAGACTTAAACTTATGACATAACCATAAGAGTTAACTCTGAGATTAAATCTTATGACTTTAACCCTAAGACTTAATATTAATACTTAACCTTAAGACAACACCCTAAGACTTAACCCTAAGACAATAAACCTAAGACGTAACCTTAAATACTTAGCTCTAAGTCTTAACCTTAAGACTTAACCCTAAGACATAACTCTAAGACTTAATCTTAAGTCTTAACCTTAAGACCTAACCCTAAGATTTAACCTTAAGACGTGATCTTTAGGACATAACCCTAAGAATTAACCCTAAGACTTAAATTTAATACTTAACCCTAAGACTTAACCCTAAGACTTAATCCTAAGACATAACCCTGAGACTGAAACCTAAGACTTAACCTTAATGCTTAACCCTAAGTCATAACCCTGAGACTTAACATTGAAACTTAGCCTTGAAACTTAACCCTGAGACTTAACCCTAAGCCATATCCCCAAGACTTACCTCTAAGACGTAAACCTAAGACTCAATCCATAAGACTTAACCTTAAGACTTAACCCTAAGTCTCAGCCTTAAGACAGAACCTTACGACTTAACCCTGGGACTTAACCTTGAGACCTTACCTTGAGCCTTAACCCTGAGACTTATCCCTAAGACTTAACCATGAGACTTAACCTTCAGATTTACCGTTAAGTCTTAACTACAAGACTAAACCTTAAAACATAACCTTAAGACTTAACCGTAAGACATAAACCTGAGACTTAACCCTAAGACTTAACTAGAAGACTTAACCCTAAAACTTAACCTTAAGACTTAACCATAAAAATTAAGCCTAAGACTTAACCCTAAAACTTAACCTTAAGGCTCAACCTTAAGACTTGACGTTAAGACTTAAGTTTAAGACTTAACCTTAATACTTTACCCTAAGACGTAAGCCAAAAACTTAACCCTAAGACTTAACCCTAAAGACTTAACTATAAGACTTAACCCTAAGTCTTAACCTTAAGACCTAACTTTAATATTCAAACTTAACACTTAACCTTAGGAGTTAACCCTTAGACTTAACCTTATAACTTAACCCTAAGACATAACATTAAGAGGTAACCATAAGACTTAACTGTAAGACTTAACCTGACACTTAACATTAAGACTTAACCCTAAGAAACAATCCTAAAACTTAACCCTAAGGATTAACATAATGACTTCACCTTAAGACTTGATCCTAAGACTTCACCTTAAGACTTATCCCTAAGACATAATGCTAAGACTTAAATTTACGACTTAACCATAAGACTTAACCCTAAGACTTATCCCTAAGACATAACCCTAAGACTTAAATTTAGGACTTAACCACAAGACTTAACCCTAAGACTTAATACTAATACTTAACCTAAGACTTAACCCTGAGACTTAACCTTAAGACTTAACCCTAAGATTTAACCTTAAGACTTAACCCTAAGACTTATCCCTGAGACTTAACCCTAAGACTTATCCCTGAGACTTAACCCTAAGACTTATCCCCAAACCTTAACCTTAAGACTTATTATTAAGATTTAAATTTAAGACTGAATCTTAAGACATAATACTAAGGCTTAACCTTAAGACTTATCCCTAAGACTTAACCCTGAGAATTTAATATAAGACTGAACCTTAGGATGTAACCCTAAGACTTAACACTATAACTTAACCGAAGACAACACTAAGACTTAAATTTAAGACTAAACTTTTAGACTTAACCCTAAGATGTAAACTTAAGAATTAAACATAAATCTTAACCCTGACACTTAACCCTAAGACGTATCCCAAAGACTTAAATTTAAGACTTAAACCTAAGACTCAAACCCTAGGACTTAAGATTTAACCTTAAGACTTAACACAAAGATTTAACCCTAAGATTTAGATTTATGAGTTAACCTTAAGACTTAATCCTAAGACTTAACACTAAGACTTAACCTTAAGACATAACCATAACACTTAAATCTAAGACTTAACCTTAACACTTAACCGTAAGACATAACCTTAAGATTTAACGCTAAGACTCAAATTTACGTCTTAACCTTAAGGCTTAACCCTAAGACTTAAATTTAGGTCTTAACCTTAACAGTTAACCCTAAGACATAACCCTGAGACTTAACCTTAAGACTTAACCTTAAAACTTAACCCTAGGACTTGAACTTAAGACTTAACCTTAAGACTTATCCCTAAGACTTAACCCTGAGACTTAAACCTAATACTTAATCTTAGAGACTTAACCCTTAGACTTAACCTTAAGACTTAACCCTAACACTTATAATTAAGACTTAACCTTGTGACTTAACCTTAAAAACTAAACCTGAGACTTAACCCTAAGACTTAAACTTAAAACTTAACCCTAAGACTTAACCCTATGATTTAAACCTAAGACTTAACTTAAACATAAGACTTAACCCTAAGGCATAACCCTGAGACTTAACCCTACGACTGAACCCTAAGACTAAACCCTAAGACTTAACCTTAAGACTTAACCCTAAGTCTTAACCCTGAGATTAACCGTGAGACTTAACCCAAGGATTTATCCCCAAGACTTAAAATTAAGACTTAAACTTATGACATAACCATAAGAGTTAACCCTGAGATTAAATCTTATGACTTTAACCCTAAGACTTAATATTAATACTTAACCTTAAGACAACACCCTAAGACTTAACCCTAAGACAATAAACCTAAGACGTAACCTTAAATACTTAACTCTAAGTCTTAACCTTAAGACTTAACCCTAAGACATAACTCTAAGACTTAATCTTAAGTCTTAACCTTAAGACCTAACCCTAAAGATTTAACCTTAAGACGTGATCTTTAGGACATAACCCTAAGAATTAACCCTAAGACTTAAATTTAATACTTAACCCTAAGACTTAACCCTAAGACTTAATCCTAAGACATAACCCTGAGACTGAAACCTAAGACTTAACCTTAATGCTTAACCCTAAGTCATAACCCTGAGACTTAACATTGAAACTTAGCCTTGAAACTTAACCCTGAGACTTAACCCTAAGCCATATCCCCAAGACTTAACTCTAAGACGTAAACCTAAGACTCAATCCATAAGACTTAACCTTAAGACTTAACCCTAAGTCTCAGCCTTAAGACAGAACCTTACGACTTAACCCTGGGACTTAACCTTGAGACCTTACCTTGAGCCTTAACCCTGAGACTTATCCCTAAGACTTAACCATGAGACTTAACCTTCAGATTTACCGTTAAGTCTTAACTACAAGACTAAACCTTAAAACATAACCTTAAGACTTAACCGTAAGACATAAACCTGAGACTTAACCCTAAGACTTAACTAGAAGACTTAACCCTAAAACTTAACCTTAAGACTTAACCATAAAAATTAAGCCTAAGACTTAACCCTAAAACTTAACCTTAAGGCTCAACCTTAAGACTTGACGTTAAGACTTAAGTTTAAGACTTAACCTTAATACTTTACCCTAAGACGTAAGCCAAAAACTTAACCCTAAGACTTAACCCTAAAGACTTAACTATAAGACTTAACCCTAAGTCTTAACCTTAAGACCTAACTTTAATATTCAAACTTAACACTTAACCTTAGGAGTTAACCCTTAGACTTAACCTTATAACTTAACCCTAAGACATAACATTAAGAGGTAACCATAAGACTTAACTGTAAGACTTAACCTGACACTTAACATTAAGACTTAACCCTAAGAAACAATCCTAAAACTTAACCCTAAGGATTAACATAATGACTTCACCTTAAGACTTGATCCTAAGACTTCACCTTAAGACTTATCCCTAAGACATAACGCTAAGACTTAAATTTACGACTTAACCATAAGACTTAACCCTAAGACTTATCCCTAAGACATAACCCTAAGACTTAAATTTAGGACTTAACCACAAGACTTAACCCTAAGACTTAATACTAATACTTAACCTAAGACTTAACCCTGAGACTTAACCTTAAGACTTAACCCTAAGATTTAACCTTAAGACTTAACCCTAAGACTTATCCCTGAGACTTAACCCTAAGACTTATCCCTGAGACTTAACCCTAAGACTTATCCCCAAACCTTAACCTTAAGACTTATTATTAAGATTTAAATTTAAGACTGAATCTTAAGACATAATACTAAGGCTTAACCTTAAGACTTATCCCTAAGACTTAACCCTGAGAATTTAATATAAGACTGAACCTTAGGATGTAACCCTAAGACTTAACACTATAACTTAACCGAAGACAACACTAAGACTTAAATTTAAGACTAAACTTTTAGACTTAACCCTAAGACGTAAACTTAAGAATTAAACATAAATCTTAACCCTGACACTTAACCCTAAGACGTATCCCAAAGACTTAAATTTAAGACTTAAACCTAAGACTCAAACCCTAGGACTTAAGATTTAACCGTAAGACTTAACACAAAGATTTAACCCTAAGATTTAGATTTATGAGTTAACCTTAAGACTTAATCCTAAGACTTAACACTAAGACTTAACCTTAAGACATAACCATAACACTTAAATCTAAGACTTAACCTTAACACTTAACCGTAAGACATAACCTTAAGATTTAACGCTAAGACTCAAATTTACGTCTTATCCTTAAGGCTTAACCCTAAGACTTAAATTTAGGTCTTAACCTTAACAGTTAACCCTAAGACTTAACCCTGAGACTTAAACCTAAGACTTAACCCTAAGACATAACCCTGAGACTTAACCTTAAGACTTAACCTTAAAACTTAACCCTAGGACTTGAACTTAAGACTTAACCTTAAGACTTATCCCTAAGACTTAACCCTGAGACTTAAACCTAATACTTAATCTTAGAGACTTAACCCTTAGACTTAACCTTAAGACTTAACCCTAACACTTATAATTAAGACTTAACCTTGTGACTTAACCTTAAAAACTAAACCTGAGACTTAACCCTAAGACTTAAACTTAAAACTTAACCCTAAGACTTAACCCTATGATTTAAACCTAAGACTTAACTTAAACATAAGACTTAACCCTAAGGCATAACCCTGAGACTTAACCCTACGACTGAACCCTAAGACTAAACCCTAAGACTTAACCTTAAGACTTAACCCTAAGTCTTAACCCTGAGATTAACCGTGAGACTTAACCCAAGGATTTATCCCCAAGACTTAAAATTAAGACTTAAACTTATGACATAACCATAAGAGTTAACCCTGAGATTAAATCTTATGACTTTAACCCTAAGACTTAATATTAATACTTAACCTTAAGACAACACCCTAAGACTTAACCCTAAGACAATAAACCTAAGACGTAACCTTAAATACTTAACTCTAAGTCTTAACCTTAAGACTTAACCCTAAGACATAACTCTAAGACTTAATCTTAAGTCTTAACCTTAAGACCTAACCCTAAAGATTTAACCTTAAGACGTGATCTTTAGGACATAACCCTAAGAATTAACCCTAAGACTTAAATTTAATACTTAACCCTAAGACTTAACCCTAAGACTTAATCCTAAGACATAACCCTGAGACTGAAACCTAAGACTTAACCTTAATGCTTAACCCTAAGTCATAACCCTGAGACTTAACATTGAAACTTAGCCTTGAAACTTAACCCTGAGACTTAACCCTAAGCCATATCCCCAAGACTTAACTCTAAGACGTAAACCTAAGACTCAATCCATAAGACTTAACCTTAAGACTTAACCCTAAGTCTCAGCCTTAAGACAGAACCTTACGACTTAACCCTGGGACTTAACCTTGAGACCTTACCTTGAGCCTTAACCCTGAGACTTATCCCTAAGACTTAACCATGAGACTTAACCTTCAGATTTACCGTTAAGTCTTAACTACAAGACTAAACCTTAAAACATAACCTTAAGACTTAACCGTAAGACATAAACCTGAGACTTAACCCTAAGACTTAACTAGAAGACTTAACCCTAAAACTTAACCTTAAGACTTAACCATAAAAATTAAGCCTAAGACTTAACCCTAAAACTTAACCTTAAGGCTCAACCTTAAGACTTGACGTTAAGACTTAAGTTTAAGACTTAACCTTAATACTTTACCCTAAGACGTAAGCCAAAAACTTAACCCTAAGACTTAACCCTAAAGACTTAACTATAAGACTTAACCCTAAGTCTTAACCTTAAGACCTAACTTTAATATTCAAACTTAACACTTAACCTTAGGAGTTAACCCTTAGACTTAACCTTATAACTTAACCCTAAGACATAACATTAAGAGGTAACCATAAGACTTAACTGTAAGACTTAACCTGACACTTAACATTAAGACTTAACCCTAAGAAACAATCCTAAAACTTAACCCTAAGGATTAACATAATGACTTCACCTTAAGACTTGATCCTAAGACTTCACCTTAAGACTTATCCCTAAGACATAACCCTAAGACTTAAATTTACGACTTAACCATAAGACTTAACCCTAAGACTTATCCCTAAGACATAACCCTAAGACTTAAATTTAGGACTTAACCACAAGACTTAACCCTAAGACTTAATACTAATACTTAACCTAAGACTTAACCCTGAGACTTAACCTTAAGACTTAACCCTAAGATTTAACCTTAAGACTTAACCCTAAGACTTATCCCTGAGACTTAACCCTAAGACTTATCCCTGAGACTTAACCCTAAGACTTATCCCCAAACCTTAACCTTAAGACTTATTATTAAGATTTAAATTTAAGACTGAATCTTAAGACATAATACTAAGGCTTAACCTTAAGACTTATCCCTAAGACTTAACCCTGAGAATTTAATATAAGACTGAACCTTAGGATGTAACCCTAAGACTTAACACTATAACTTAACCGAAGACAACACTAAGACTTAAATTTAAGACTAAACTTTTAGACTTAACCCTAAGATGTAAACTTAAGAATTAAACATAAATCTTAACCCTGACACTTAACCCTAAGACGTATCCCAAAGACTTAAATTTAAGACTTAAACCTAAGACTCAAACCCTAGGACTTAAGATTTAACCTTAAGACTTAACACAAAGATTTAACCCTAAGATTTAGATTTATGAGTTAACCTTAAGACTTAATCCTAAGACTTAACACTAAGACTTAACCTTAAGACATAACCATAACACTTAAATCTAAGACTTAACCTTAACACTTAACCGTAAGACATAACCTTAAGATTTAACGCTAAGACTCAAATTTACGTCTTAACCTTAAGGCTTAACCCTAAGACTTAAATTTAGGTCTTAACCTTAACAGTTAACCCTAAGACATAACCCTGAGACTTAACCTTAAGACTTAACCTTAAAACTTAACCCTAGGACTTGAACTTAAGACTTAACCTTAAGACTTATCCCTAAGACTTAACCCTGAGACTTAAACCTAATACTTAATCTTAGAGACTTAACCCTTAGACTTAACCTTAAGACTTAACCCTAACACTTATAATTAAGACTTAACCTTGTGACTTAACCTTAAAAACTAAACCTGAGACTTAACCCTAAGACTTAAACTTAAAACTTAACCCTAAGACTTAACCCTATGATTTAAACCTAAGACTTAACTTAAACATAAGACTTAACCCTAAGGCATAACCCTGAGACTTAACCCTACGACTGAACCCTAAGACTAAACCCTAAGACTTAACCTTAAGACTTAACCCTAAGTCTTAACCCTGAGATTAACCGTGAGACTTAACCCAAGGATTTATCCCCAAGACTTAAAATTAAGACTTAAACTTATGACATAACCATAAGAGTTAACCCTGAGATTAAATCTTATGACTTTAACCCTAAGACTTAATATTAATACTTAACCTTAAGACAACACCCTAAGACTTAACCCTAAGACAATAAACCTAAGACGTAACCTTAAATACTTAACTCTAAGTCTTAACCTTAAGACTTAACCCTAAGACATAACTCTAAGACTTAATCTTAAGTCTTAACCTTAAGACCTAACCCTAAGATTTAACCTTAAGACGTGATCTTTAGGACATAACCCTAAGAATTAACCCTAAGACTTAAATTTAATACTTAACCCTAAGACTTAACCCTAAGACATAACCCTGAGACTGAAACCTAAGACTTAACCTTAATGCTTAACCCTAAGTCATAACCCTGAGACTTAACATTGAAACTTAGCCTTGAAACTTAACCCTGAGACTTAACCCTAAGCCATATCCCCAAGACTTAACTCTAAGACGTAAACCTAAGACTCAATCCATAAGACTTAACCTTAAGACTTAACCCTAAGTCTCAGCCTTAAGACAGAACCTTACGACTTAACCCTGGGACTTAACCTTGAGACCTTACCTTGAGCCTTAACCCTGAGACTTATCCCTAAGACTTAACCATGAGACTTAACCTTCAGATTTACCGTTAAGTCTTAACTACAAGACTAAACCTTAAAACATAACCTTAAGACTTAACCGTAAGACATAAACCTGAGACTTAACCCTAAGACTTAACTAGAAGACTTAACCCTAAAACTTAACCTTAAGACTTAACCATAAAAATTAAGCCTAAGACTTAACCCTAAAACTTAACCTTAAGGCTCAACCTTAAGACTTGACGTTAAGACTTAAGTTTAAGACTTAACCTTAATACTTTACCCTAAGACGTAAGCCAAAAACTTAACCCTAAGACTTAACCCTAAAGACTTAACTATAAGACTTAACCCTAAGTCTTAACCTTAAGACCTAACTTTAATATTCAAACTTAACACTTAACCTTAGGAGTTAACCCTTAGACTTAACCTTATAACTTAACCCTAAGACATAACATTAAGAGGTAACCATAAGACTTAACTGTAAGACTTAACCTGACACTTAACATTAAGACTTAACCCTAAGAAACAATCCTAAAACTTAACCCTAAGGATTAACATAATGACTTCACCTTAAGACTTGATCCTAAGACTTCACCTTAAGACTTATCCCTAAGACATAACGCTAAGACTTAAATTTACGACTTAACCATAAGACTTAACCCTAAGACTTATCCCTAAGACATAACCCTAAGACTTAAATTTAGGACTTAACCACAAGACTTAACCCTAAGACTTAATACTAATACTTAACCTAAGACTTAACCCTGAGACTTAACCTTAAGACTTAACCCTAAGATTTAACCTTAAGACTTAACCCTAAGACTTATCCCTGAGACTTAACCCTAAGACTTATCCCTGAGACTTAACCCTAAGACTTATCCCCAAACCTTAACCTTAAGACTTATTATTAAGATTTAAATTTAAGACTGAATCTTAAGACATAATACTAAGGCTTAACCTTAAGACTTATCCCTAAGACTTAACCCTGAGAATTTAATATAAGACTGAACCTTAGGATGTAACCCTAAGACTTAACACTATAACTTAACCGAAGACAACACTAAGACTTAAATTTAAGACTAAACTTTTAGACTTAACCCTAAGACGTAAACTTAAGAATTAAACATAAATCTTAACCCTGACACTTAACCCTAAGACGTATCCCAAAGACTTAAATTTAAGACTTAAACCTAAGACTCAAACCCTAGGACTTAAGATTTAACCGTAAGACTTAACACAAAGATTTAACCCTAAGATTTAGATTTATGAGTTAACCTTAAGACTTAATCCTAAGACTTAACACTAAGACTTAACCTTAAGACATAACCATAACACTTAAATCTAAGACTTAACCTTAACACTTAACCGTAAGACATAACCTTAAGATTTAACGCTAAGACTCAAATTTACGTCTTATCCTTAAGGCTTAACCCTAAGACTTAAATTTAGGTCTTAACCTTAACAGTTAACCCTAAGACTTAACCCTGAGACTTAAACCTAAGACTTAACCCTAAGACATAACCCTGAGACTTAACCTTAAGACTTAACCTTAAAACTTAACCCTAGGACTTGAACTTAAGACTTAACCTTAAGACTTATCCCTAAGACTTAACCCTGAGACTTAAACCTAATACTTAATCTTAGAGACTTAACCCTTAGACTTAACCTTAAGACTTAACCCTAACACTTATAATTAAGACTTAACCTTGTGACTTAACCTTAAAAACTAAACCTGAGACTTAACCCTAAGACTTAAACTTAAAACTTAACCCTAAGACTTAACCCTATGATTTAAACCTAAGACTTAACTTAAACATAAGACTTAACCCTAAGGCATAACCCTGAGACTTAACCCTACGACTGAACCCTAAGACTAAACCCTAAGACTTAACCTTAAGACTTAACCCTAAGTCTTAACCCTGAGATTAACCGTGAGACTTAACCCAAGGATTTATCCCCAAGACTTAAAATTAAGACTTAAACTTATGACATAACCATAAGAGTTAACCCTGAGATTAAATCTTATGACTTTAACCCTAAGACTTAATATTAATACTTAACCTTAAGACAACACCCTAAGACTTAACCCTAAGACAATAAACCTAAGACGTAACCTTAAATACTTAACTCTAAGTCTTAACCTTAAGACTTAACCCTAAGACATAACTCTAAGACTTAATCTTAAGTCTTAACCTTAAGACCTAACCCTAAAGATTTAACCTTAAGACGTGATCTTTAGGACATAACCCTAAGAATTAACCCTAAGACTTAAATTTAATACTTAACCCTAAGACTTAACCCTAAGACTTAATCCTAAGACATAACCCTGAGACTGAAACCTAAGACTTAACCTTAATGCTTAACCCTAAGTCATAACCCTGAGACTTAACATTGAAACTTAGCCTTGAAACTTAACCCTGAGACTTAACCCTAAGCCATATCCCCAAGACTTAACTCTAAGACGTAAACCTAAGACTCAATCCATAAGACTTAACCTTAAGACTTAACCCTAAGTCTCAGCCTTAAGACAGAACCTTACGACTTAACCCTGGGACTTAACCTTGAGACCTTACCTTGAGCCTTAACCCTGAGACTTATCCCTAAGACTTAACCATGAGACTTAACCTTCAGATTTACCGTTAAGTCTTAACTACAAGACTAAACCTTAAAACATAACCTTAAGACTTAACCGTAAGACATAAACCTGAGACTTAACCCTAAGACTTAACTAGAAGACTTAACCCTAAAACTTAACCTTAAGACTTAACCATAAAAATTAAGCCTAAGACTTAACCCTAAAACTTAACCTTAAGGCTCAACCTTAAGACTTGACGTTAAGACTTAAGTTTAAGACTTAACCTTAATACTTTACCCTAAGACGTAAGCCAAAAACTTAACCCTAAGACTTAACCCTAAAGACTTAACTATAAGACTTAACCCTAAGTCTTAACCTTAAGACCTAACTTTAATATTCAAACTTAACACTTAACCTTAGGAGTTAACCCTTAGACTTAACCTTATAACTTAACCCTAAGACATAACATTAAGAGGTAACCATAAGACTTAACTGTAAGACTTAACCTGACACTTAACATTAAGACTTAACCCTAAGAAACAATCCTAAAACTTAACCCTAAGGATTAACATAATGACTTCACCTTAAGACTTGATCCTAAGACTTCACCTTAAGACTTATCCCTAAGACATAACGCTAAGACTTAAATTTACGACTTAACCATAAGACTTAACCCTAAGACTTATCCCTAAGACATAACCCTAAGACTTAAATTTAGGACTTAACCACAAGACTTAACCCTAAGACTTAATACTAATACTTAACCTAAGACTTAACCCTGAGACTTAACCTTAAGACTTAACCCTAAGATTTAACCTTAAGACTTAACCCTAAGACTTATCCCTGAGACTTAACCCTAAGACTTATCCCTGAGACTTAACCCTAAGACTTATCCCCAAACCTTAACCTTAAGACTTATTATTAAGATTTAAATTTAAGACTGAATCTTAAGACATAATACTAAGGCTTAACCTTAAGACTTATCCCTAAGACTTAACCCTGAGAATTTAATATAAGACTGAACCTTAGGATGTAACCCTAAGACTTAACACTATAACTTAACCGAAGACAACACTAAGACTTAAATTTAAGACTAAACTTTTAGACTTAACCCTAAGACGTAAACTTAAGAATTAAACATAAATCTTAACCCTGACACTTAACCCTAAGACGTATCCCAAAGACTTAAATTTAAGACTTAAACCTAAGACTCAAACCCTAGGACTTAAGATTTAACCGTAAGACTTAACACAAAGATTTAACCCTAAGATTTAGATTTATGAGTTAACCTTAAGACTTAATCCTAAGACTTAACACTAAGACTTAACCTTAAGACATAACCATAACACTTAAATCTAAGACTTAACCTTAACACTTAACCGTAAGACATAACCTTAAGATTTAACGCTAAGACTCAAATTTACGTCTTATCCTTAAGGCTTAACCCTAAGACTTAAATTTAGGTCTTAACCTTAACAGTTAACCCTAAGACTTAACCCTGAGACTTAAACCTAAGACTTAACCCTAAGACATAACCCTGAGACTTAACCTTAAGACTTAACCTTAAAACTTAACCCTAGGACTTGAACTTAAGACTTAACCTTAAGACTTATCCCTAAGACTTAACCCTGAGACTTAAACCTAATACTTAATCTTAGAGACTTAACCCTTAGACTTAACCTTAAGACTTAACCCTAACACTTATAATTAAGACTTAACCTTGTGACTTAACCTTAAAAACTAAACCTGAGACTTAACCCTAAGACTTAAACTTAAAACTTAACCCTAAGACTTAACCCTATGATTTAAACCTAAGACTTAACTTAAACATAAGACTTAACCCTAAGGCATAACCCTGAGACTTAACCCTACGACTGAACCCTAAGACTAAACCCTAAGACTTAACCTTAAGACTTAACCCTAAGTCTTAACCCTGAGATTAACCGTGAGACTTAACCCAAGGATTTATCCCCAAGACTTAAAATTAAGACTTAAACTTATGACATAACCATAAGAGTTAACCCTGAGATTAAATCTTATGACTTTAACCCTAAGACTTAATATTAATACTTAACCTTAAGACAACACCCTAAGACTTAACCCTAAGACAATAAACCTAAGACGTAACCTTAAATACTTAACTCTAAGTCTTAACCTTAAGACTTAACCCTAAGACATAACTCTAAGACTTAATCTTAAGTCTTAACCTTAAGACCTAACCCTAAAGATTTAACCTTAAGACGTGATCTTTAGGACATAACCCTAAGAATTAACCCTAAGACTTAAATTTAATACTTAACCCTAAGACTTAACCCTAAGACTTAATCCTAAGACATAACCCTGAGACTGAAACCTAAGACTTAACCTTAATGCTTAACCCTAAGTCATAACCCTGAGACTTAACATTGAAACTTAGCCTTGAAACTTAACCCTGAGACTTAACCCTAAGCCATATCCCCAAGACTTAACTCTAAGACGTAAACCTAAGACTCAATCCATAAGACTTAACCTTAAGACTTAACCCTAAGTCTCAGCCTTAAGACAGAACCTTACGACTTAACCCTGGGACTTAACCTTGAGACCTTACCTTGAGCCTTAACCCTGAGACTTATCCCTAAGACTTAACCATGAGACTTAACCTTCAGATTTACCGTTAAGTCTTAACTACAAGACTAAACCTTAAAACATAACCTTAAGACTTAACCGTAAGACATAAACCTGAGACTTAACCCTAAGACTTAACTAGAAGACTTAACCCTAAAACTTAACCTTAAGACTTAACCATAAAAATTAAGCCTAAGACTTAACCCTAAAACTTAACCTTAAGGCTCAACCTTAAGACTTGACGTTAAGACTTAAGTTTAAGACTTAACCTTAATACTTTACCCTAAGACGTAAGCCAAAAACTTAACCCTAAGACTTAACCCTAAAGACTTAACTATAAGACTTAACCCTAAGTCTTAACCTTAAGACCTAACTTTAATATTCAAACTTAACACTTAACCTTAGGAGTTAACCCTTAGACTTAACCTTATAACTTAACCCTAAGACATAACATTAAGAGGTAACCATAAGACTTAACTGTAAGACTTAACCTGACACTTAACATTAAGACTTAACCCTAAGAAACAATCCTAAAACTTAACCCTAAGGATTAACATAATGACTTCACCTTAAGACTTGATCCTAAGACTTCACCTTAAGACTTATCCCTAAGACATAACCCTAAGACTTAAATTTACGACTTAACCATAAGACTTAACCCTAAGACTTATCCCTAAGACATAACCCTAAGACTTAAATTTAGGACTTAACCACAAGACTTAACCCTAAGACTTAATACTAATACTTAACCTAAGACTTAACCCTGAGACTTAACCTTAAGACTTAACCCTAAGATTTAACCTTAAGACTTAACCCTAAGACTTATCCCTGAGACTTAACCCTAAGACTTATCCCTGAGACTTAACCCTAAGACTTATCCCCAAACCTTAACCTTAAGACTTATTATTAAGATTTAAATTTAAGACTGAATCTTAAGACATAATACTAAGGCTTAACCTTAAGACTTATCCCTAAGACTTAACCCTGAGAATTTAATATAAGACTGAACCTTAGGATGTAACCCTAAGACTTAACACTATAACTTAACCGAAGACAACACTAAGACTTAAATTTAAGACTAAACTTTTAGACTTAACCCTAAGACGTAAACTTAAGAATTAAACATAAATCTTAACCCTGACACTTAACCCTAAGACGTATCCCAAAGACTTAAATTTAAGACTTAAACCTAAGACTCAAACCCTAGGACTTCAGATTTAACCTTAAGACTTAACACAAAGATTTAACCCTAAGATTTAGATTTATGAGTTAACCTTAAGACTTAATCCTAAGACTTAACACTAAGACTTAACCTTAAGACATAACCATAACACTTAAATCTAAGACTTAACCTTAACACTTAACCGTAAGACATAACCTTAAGATTTAACGCTAAGACTCAAATTTACGTCTTATCCTTAAGGCTTAACCCTAAGACTTAAATTTAGGTCTTAACCTTAACAGTTAACCCTAAGACTTAACCCTGAGACTTAAACCTAAGACTTAACCCTAAGACATAACCCTGAGACTTAACCTTAAGACTTAACCTTAAAACTTAACCCTAGGACTTGAATTTAAGACTTAACCTTAAGACTTATCCCTAAGACTTAACCCTGAGACTTAAACCTAATACTTAATCTTAGAGACTTAACCCTTAGACTTAACCTTAAGACTTAACCCTAACACTTATAATTAAGACTTAACCTTGTGACTTAACCTTGTGACTTAACCTTAAAAACTAAACCTGAGACTTAACCCTAAGACTTAAACTTAAAACTTAACCCTAAGACTTAACCCTATGATTTAAACCTAAGACTTAACTTAAACATAAGACTTAACCCTAAGGCATAACCCTGAGACTTAACCCTACGACTGAACCCTAAGACTAAACCCTAAGACTTAACCTTAAGACTTAACCCTAAGTCTTAACCCTGAGATTAACCGTGAGACTTAACCCAAAGATTTATCCCCAAGACTTAAAATTAAGACTTAAACTTATGACATAGCCATAAGAGTTAACCCTGAGATTAAATCTTATGACTTTAACCCTAAGACTTAATATTAATACTTAACCTTAAGACAACACCCTAAGACTTAACCCTAAGACAATAAACCTAAGACGTAACCTTAAATACTTAACTCTAAGTCTTAACCTTAAGACTTAACCCTAAGACATAACTCTAAGACTTAATCTTAAGTCTTAACCTTAAGACCTAACCCTAAGATTTAACCTTAAGACGTGATCTTTAGGACATAACCCTAAGAATTAACCCTAAGACTTAAATTTAATACTTAACCCTAAGACTTAACCCTAAGACTTAATCCTAAGACATAACCCTGAGACTGAAACCTAAGACTTAACCTTAATGCTTAACCCTAAGTCATAACCCTGAGACTTAACATTGAAACTTAGCCTTGAAACTTAACCCTGAGACTTAACCCTAAGCCATATCCCCAAGACTTAACTCTAAGACGTAAACCTAAGACTCAATCCATAAGACTTAACCTTAAGACTTAACCCTAAGTCTCAGCCTTAAGACAGAACCTTACGACTTAACCCTGGGACTTAACCTTGAGACCTTACCTTGAGCCTTAACCCTGAGACTTATCCCTAAGACTTAACCATGAGACTTAACCTTCAGATTTACCGTTAAGTCTTAACTACAAGACTAAACCTTAAAACATAACCTTAAGACTTAACCGTAAGACATAAACCTGAGACTTAACCCTAAGACTTAACTAGAAGACTTAACCCTAAAACTTAACCTTAAGACTTAACCATAAAAATTAAGCCTAAGACTTAACCCTAAAACTTAACCTTAAGGCTCAACCTTAAGACTTGACGTTAAGACTTAAGTTTAAGACTTAACCTTAATACTTTACCCTAAGACGTAAGCCAAAAACTTAACCCTAAGACTTAACCCTAAAGACTTAACTATAAGACTTAACCCTAAGTCTTAACCTTAAGACCTAACTTTAATATTCAAACTTAACACTTAACCTTAGGAGTTAACCCTTAGACTTAACCTTATAACTTAACCCTAAGACATAACATTAAGAGGTAACCATAAGACTTAACTGTAAGACTTAACCTGACACTTAACATTAAGACTTAACCCTAAGAAACAATCCTAAAACTTAACCCTAAGGATTAACATAATGACTTCACCTTAAGACTTGATCCTAAGACTTCACCTTAAGACTTATCCCTAAGACATAACCCTAAGACTTAAATTTACGACTTAACCATAAGACTTAACCCTAAGACTTATCCCTAAGACATAACCCTAAGACTTAAATTTAGGACTTAACCACAAGACTTAACCCTAAGACTTAATACTAATACTTAACCTAAGACTTAACCCTGAGACTTAACCTTAAGACTTAACCCTAAGATTTAACCTTAAGACTTAACCCTAAGACTTATCCCTGAGACTTAACCCTAAGACTTATCCCTGAGACTTAACCCTAAGACTTATCCCCAAACCTTAACCTTAAGACTTATTATTAAGATTTAAATTTAAGACTGAATCTTAAGACATAATACTAAGGCTTAACCTTAAGACTTATCCCTAAGACTTAACCCTGAGAATTTAATATAAGACTGAACCTTAGGATGTAACCCTAAGACTTAACACTATAACTTAACCGAAGACAACACTGAGACTTAAATTTAAGACTAAACTTTTAGACTTAACCCTAAGATGTAAACTTAAGAATTAAACATAAATCTTAACCCTGACACTTAACCCTAAGACGTATCCCAAAGACTTAAATTTAAGACTTAAACCTAAGACTCAAACCCTAGGACTTCAGATTTAACCTTAAGACTTAACACAAAGATTTAACCCTAAGATTTAGATTTATGAGTTAACCTTAAGACTTAATCCTAAGACTTAACACTAAGACTTAACCTTAAGACATAACCATAACACTTAAATCTAAGACTTAACCTTAACACTTAACCGTAAGACATAACCTTAAGATTTAACGCTAAGACTCAAATTTACGTCTTATCCTTAAGGCTTAACCCTAAGACTTAAATTTAGGTCTTAACCTTAACAGTTAACCCTAAGACTTAACCCTGAGACTTAAACCTAAGACTTAACCCTAAGACATAACCCTGAGACTTAACCTTAAGACTTAACCTTAAAACTTAACCCTAGGACTTGAATTTAAGACTTAACCTTAAGACTTATCCCTAAGACTTAACCCTGAGACTTAAACCTAATACTTAATCTTAGAGACTTAACCCTTAGACTTAACCTTAAGACTTAACCCTAACACTTATAATTAAGACTTAACCTTGTGACTTAACCTTGTGACTTAACCTTAAAAACTAAACCTGAGACTTAACCCTAAGACTTAAACTTAAAACTTAACCCTAAGACTTAACCCTATGATTTAAACCTAAGACTTAACTTAAACATAAGACTTAACCCTAAGGCATAACCCTGAGACTTAACCCTACGACTGAACCCTAAGACTAAACCCTAAGACTTAACCTTAAGACTTAACCCTAAGTCTTAACCCTGAGATTAACCGTGAGACTTAACCCAAAGATTTATCCCCAAGACTTAAAATTAAGACTTAAACTTATGACATAGCCATAAGAGTTAACCCTGAGATTAAATCTTATGACTTTAACCCTAAGACTTAATATTAATACTTAACCTTAAGACAACACCCTAAGACTTAACCCTAAGACAATAAACCTAAGACGTAACCTTAAATACTTAACTCTAAGTCTTAACCTTAAGACTTAACCCTAAGACATAACTCTAAGACTTAATCTTAAGTCTTAACCTTAAGACCTAACCCTAAGATTTAACCTTAAGACGTGATCTTTAGGACATAACCCTAAGAATTAACCCTAAGACTTAAATTTAATACTTAACCCTAAGACTTAACCCTAAGACTTAATCCTAAGACATAACCCTGAGACTGAAACCTAAGACTTAACCTTAATGCTTAACCCTAAGTCATAACCCTGAGACTTAACATTGAAACTTAGCCTTGAAACTTAACCCTGAGACTTAACCCTAAGCCATATCCCCAAGACTTAACTCTAAGACGTAAACCTAAGACTCAATCCATAAGACTTAACCTTAAGACTTAACCCTAAGTCTCAGCCTTAAGACAGAACCTTACGACTTAACCCTGGGACTTAACCTTGAGACCTTACCTTGAGCCTTAACCCTGAGACTTATCCCTAAGACTTAACCATGAGACTTAACCTTCAGATTTACCGTTAAGTCTTAACTACAAGACTAAACCTTAAAACATAACCTTAAGACTTAACCGTAAGACATAAACCTGAGACTTAACCCTAAGACTTAACTAGAAGACTTAACCCTAAAACTTAACCTTAAGACTTAACCATAAAAATTAAGCCTAAGACTTAACCCTAAAACTTAACCTTAAGGCTCAACCTTAAGACTTGACGTTAAGACTTAAGTTTAAGACTTAACCTTAATACTTTACCCTAAGACGTAAGCCAAAAACTTAACCCTAAGACTTAACCCTAAAGACTTAACTATAAGACTTAACCCTAAGTCTTAACCTTAAGACCTAACTTTAATATTCAAACTTAACACTTAACCTTAGGAGTTAACCCTTAGACTTAACCTTATAACTTAACCCTAAGACATAACATTAAGAGGTAACCATAAGACTTAACTGTAAGACTTAACCTGACACTTAACATTAAGACTTAACCCTAAGAAACAATCCTAAAACTTAACCCTAAGGATTAACATAATGACTTCACCTTAAGACTTGATCCTAAGACTTCACCTTAAGACTTATCCCTAAGACATAACCCTAAGACTTAAATTTACGACTTAACCATAAGACTTAACCCTAAGACTTATCCCTAAGACATAACCCTAAGACTTAAATTTAGGACTTAACCACAAGACTTAACCCTAAGACTTAATACTAATACTTAACCTAAGACTTAACCCTGAGACTTAACCTTAAGACTTAACCCTAAGATTTAACCTTAAGACTTAACCCTAAGACTTATCCCTGAGACTTAACCCTAAGACTTATCCCTGAGACTTAACCCTAAGACTTATCCCCAAACCTTAACCTTAAGACTTATTATTAAGATTTAAATTTAAGACTGAATCTTAAGACATAATACTAAGGCTTAACCTTAAGACTTATCCCTAAGACTTAACCCTGAGAATTTAATATAAGACTGAACCTTAGGATGTAACCCTAAGACTTAACACTATAACTTAACCGAAGACAACACTGAGACTTAAATTTAAGACTAAACTTTTAGACTTAACCCTAAGATGTAAACTTAAGAATTAAACATAAATCTTAACCCTGACACTTAACCCTAAGACGTATCCCAAAGACTTAAATTTAAGACTTAAACCTAAGACTCAAACCCTAGGACTTCAGATTTAACCTTAAGACTTAACACAAAGATTTAACCCTAAGATTTAGATTTATGAGTTAACCTTAAGACTTAATCCTAAGACTTAACACTAAGACTTAACCTTAAGACATAACCATAACACTTAAATCTAAGACTTAACCTTAACACTTAACCGTAAGACATAACCTTAAGATTTAACGCTAAGACTCAAATTTACGTCTTATCCTTAAGGCTTAACCCTAAGACTTAAATTTAGGTCTTAACCTTAACAGTTAACCCTAAGACTTAACCCTGAGACTTAAACCTAAGACTTAACCCTAAGACATAACCCTGAGACTTAACCTTAAGACTTAACCTTAAAACTTAACCCTAGGACTTGAACTTAAGACTTAACCTTAAGACTTATCCCTAAGACTTAACCCTGAGACTTAAACCTAATACTTAATCTTAGAGACTTAACCCTTAGACTTAACCTTAAGACTTAACCCTAACACTTATAATTAAGACTTAACCTTGTGACTTAACCTTAAAAACTAAACCTGAGACTTAACCCTAAGACTTAAACTTAAAACTTAACCCTAAGACTTAACCCTATGATTTAAACCTAAGACTTAACTTAAACATAAGACTTAACCCTAAGGCATAACCCTGAGACTTAACCCTACGACTGAACCCTAAGACTAAACCCTAAGACTTAACCTTAAGACTTAACCCTAAGTCTTAACCCTGAGATTAACCGTGAGACTTAACCCAAGGATTTATCCCCAAGACTTAAAATTAAGACTTAAACTTATGACATAGCCATAAGAGTTAACCCTGAGATTAAATCTTATGACTTTAACCCTAAGACTTAATATTAATACTTAACCTTAAGACAACACCCTAAGACTTAACCCTAAGACAATAAACCTAAGACGTAACCTTAAATACTTAACTCTAAGTCTTAACCTTAAGACTTAACCCTAAGACATAACTCTAAGACTTAATCTTAAGTCTTAACCTTAAGACCTAACCCTAAGATTTAACCTTAAGACGTGATCTTTAGGACATAACCCTAAGAATTAACCCTAAGACTTAAATTTAATACTTAACCCTAAGACTTAACCCTAAGACTTAATCCTAAGACATAACCCTGAGACTGAAACCTAAGACTTAACCTTAATGCTTAACCCTAAGTCATAACCCTGAGACTTAACATTGAAACTAAGCCTTGAAACTTAACCCTGAGACTTAACCCTAAGCCATATCCCCAAGACTTAACTCTAAGACGTAAACCTAAGACTCAATCCATAAGACTTAACCTTAAGACTTAACCCTAAGTCTCAGCCTTAAGACAGAACCTTACGACTTAACCCTGGGACTTAACCTTGAGACCTTACCTTGTGCCTTAACCCTGAGACTTATCCCTAAGACTTAACCATGAGACTTAACTTTCAGATTTACCGTTAATTCTTAACTACAAGACTAAACCTTAAAACATAACCTTAAGACTTAACCGTAAGACATAAACCTGAGACTTAACCCTAAGACTTAACTAGAAGACTTAACCCTAAAACTTAACCTTAAGACTTAACCATAAAAATTAAGCCTAAGACTTAACCCTAAAACTTAACCTTAAGGCTCAACCTTAAGACTTGACGTTAAGACTTAAGTTTAAGACTTAACCTTAATACTTTACCCTAAGACGTAAGCCAAAAACTTAACCCTAAGACTTAACCCTAAAGACTTAACTATAAGACTTAACCCTAAGTCTTAACCTTAAGACCTAACTTTAATATTCAAACTTAACACTTAACCTTAGGAGTTAACCCTTAGACTTAACCTTATAACTTAACCCTAAGACATAACATTAAGAGGTAACCATAAGACTTAACTGTAAGACTTAACCTGACACTTAACATTAAGACTTAACCCTAAGAAACAATCCTAAAACTTAACCCTAAGGATTAACATAATGACTTCACCTTAAGACTTGATCCTAAGACTTCACCTTAAGACTTATCCCTAAGACATAACCCTAAGACTTAAATTTACGACTTAACCATAAGACTTAACCCTAAGACTTAATACTAATACTTAACCTAAGACTTAACCCTGAGACTTAACCTTAAGACTTAACCCTAAGATTTAACCTTAAGACTTAACCCTAAGACTTATCCCTGAGACTTAACCCTAAGACTTATCCCTGAGACTTAACCCTAAGACTTATCCCCAAACCTTAACCTTAAGACTTATTATTAAGATTTAAATTTAAGACTGAATCTTAAGACATAATACTAAGGCTTAACCTTAAGACTTATCCCTAAGACTTAACCCTGAGAATTTAATATAAGACTGAACCTTAGGATGTAACCCTAAGACTTAACACTATAACTTAACCGAAGACAACACTAAGACTTAAATTTAAGACTAAACTTTTAGACTTAACCCTAAGACGTAAACTTAAGAATTAAACATAAATCTTAACCCTGACACTTAACCCTAAGACGTATCCCAAAGACTTAAATTTAAGACTTAAACCTAAGACTCAAACCCTAGGACTTAAGATTTAACCTTAAGACTTAACACAAAGATTTAACCCTAAGATTTAGATTTATGAGTTAACCTTAAGACTTAATCCTAAGACTTAACACTAAGACTTAACCTTAAGACATAACCATAACACTTAAATCTAAGACTTAACCTTAACACTTAACCGTAAGACATAACCTTAAGATTTAACGCTAAGACTCAAATTTACGTCTTATCCTTAAGGCTTAACCCTAAGACTTAAATTTAGGTCTTAACCTTAACAGTTAACCCTAAGACTTAACCCTGAGACTTAAACCTAAGACTTAACCCTAAGACATAACCCTGAGACTTAACCTTAAGACTTAACCTTAAAACTTAACCCTAGGACTTGAACTTAAGACTTAACCTTAAGACTTATCCCTAAGACTTAACCCTGAGACTTAAACCTAATACTTAATCTTAGAGACTTAACCCTTAGACTTAACCTTAAGACTTAACCCTAACACTTATAATTAAGACTTAACCTTTAAGACTTAACCTTGTGACTTAACCTTAAAAACTAAACCTGAGACTTAACCCTAAGACTTAAACTTAAAACTTAACCCTAAGACTTAACCCTATGATTTAAACCTAAGACTTAACTTAAACATAAGACTTAACCCTAAGGCATAACCCTGAGACTTAACCCTACGACTGAACCCTAAGACTAAACCCTAAGACTTAACCTTAAGACTTAACCCTAAGTCTTAACCCTGAGATTAACCGTGAGACTTAACCCAAAGATTTATCCCCAAGACTTAAAATTAAGACTTAAACTTATGACATAACCATAAGAGTTAACCCTGAGATTAAATCTTATGACTTTAACCCTAAGACTTAATATTAATACTTAACCTTAAGACAACACCCTAAGACTTAACCCTAAGACAATAAACCTAAGACGTAACCTTAAATACTTAACTCTAAGTCTTAACCTTAAGACTTAACCCTAAGACATAACTCTAAGACTTAATCTTAAGTCTTAACCTTAAGACCTAACCCTAAGATTTAACCTTAAGACGTGATCTTTAGGACATAACCCTAAGAATTAACCCTAAGACTTAAATTTAATACTTAACCCTAAGACTTAACCCTAAGACTTAATCCTAAGACATAACCCTGAGACTGAAACCTAAGACTTAACCTTAATGCTTAACCCTAAGTCATAACCCTGAGACTTAACATTGAAACTTAGCCTTGAAACTTAACCCTGAGACTTAACCCTAAGCCATATCCCCAAGACTTAACTCTAAGACGTAAACCTAAGACTCAATCCATAAGACTTAACCTTAAGACTTAACCCTAAGTCTCAGCCTTAAGACAGAACCTTACGACTTAACCCTGGGACTTAACCTTGAGACCTTACCTTGAGCCTTAACCCTGAGACTTATCCCTAAGACTTAACCATGAGACTTAACCTTCAGATTTACCGTTAAGTCTTAACTACAAGACTAAACCTTAAAACATAACCTTAAGACTTAACCGTAAGACATAAACCTGAGACTTAACCCTAAGACTTAACTAGAAGACTTAACCCTAAAACTTAACCTTAAGACTTAACCATAAAAATTAAGCCTAAGACTTAACCCTAAAACTTAACCTTAAGGCTCAACCTTAAGACTTGACGTTAAGACTTAAGTTTAAGACTTAACCTTAATACTTTACCCTAAGACGTAAGCCAAAAACTTAACCCTAAGACTTAACCCTAAAGACTTAACTATAAGACTTAACCCTAAGTCTTAACCTTAAGACCTAACTTTAATATTCAAACTTAACACTTAACCTTAGGAGTTAACCCTTAGACTTAACCTTATAACTTAACCCTAAGACATAACATTAAGAGGTAACCATAAGACTTAACTGTAAGACTTAACCTGACACTTAACATTAAGACTTAACCCTAAGAAACAATCCTAAAACTTAACCCTAAGGATTAACATAATGACTTCACCTTAAGACTTGATCCTAAGACTTCACCTTAAGACTTATCCCTAAGACATAACCCTAAGACTTAAATTTACGACTTAACCATAAGACTTAACCCTAAGACTTATCCCTAAGACATAACCCTAAGACTTAAATTTAGGACTTAACCACAAGACTTAACCCTAAGACTTAATACTAATACTTAACCTAAGACTTAACCCTGAGACTTAACCTTAAGACTTAACCCTAAGATTTAACCTTAAGACTTAACCCTAAGACTTATCCCTGAGACTTAACCCTAAGACTTATCCCTGAGACTTAACCCTAAGACTTATCCCCAAACCTTAACCTTAAGACTTATTATTAAGATTTAAATTTAAGACTGAATCTTAAGACATAATACTAAGGCTTAACCTTAAGACTTATCCCTAAGACTTAACCCTGAGAATTTAATATAAGACTGAACCTTAGGATGTAACCCTAAGACTTAACACTATAACTTAACCGAAGACAACACTAAGACTTAAATTTAAGACTAAACTTTTAGACTTAACCCGAAGACGTAAACTTAAGAATTAAACATAAATCTTAACCCTGACACTTAACCCTAAGACGTATCCCAAAGACTTAAATTTAAGACTTAAACCTAAGACTCAAACCCTAGGACTTCAGATTTAACCTTAAGACTTAACACAAAGATTTAACCCTAAGATTTAGATTTATGAGTTAACCTTAAGACTTAATCCTAAGACTTAACACTAAGACTTAACCTTAAGACATAACCATAACACTTAAATCTAAGACTTAACCTTAACACTTAACCGTAAGACATAACCTTAAGATTTAACGCTAAGACTCAAATTTACGTCTTATCCTTAAGGCTTAACCCTAAGACTTAAATTTAGGTCTTAACCTTAACAGTTAACCCTAAGACTTAACCCTGAGACTTAAACCTAAGACTTAACCCTAAGACATAACCCTGAGACTTAACCTTAAGACTTAACCTTAAAACTTAACCCTAGGACTTGAATTTAAGACTTAACCTTAAGACTTATCCCTAAGACTTAACCCTGAGACTTAAACCTAATACTTAATCTTAGAGACTTAACCCTTAGACTTAACCTTAAGACTTAACCCTAACACTTATAATTAAGACTTAACCTTAAGACTTAACCTTGTGACTTAACCTTAAAAACTAAACCTGAGACTTAACCCTAAGACTTAAACTTAAAACTTAACCCTAAGACTTAACCCTATGATTTAAACCTAAGACTTAACTTAAACATAAGACTTAACCCTAAGGCATAACCCTGAGACTTAACCCTACGACTGAACCCTAAGACTAAACCCTAAGACTTAACCTTAAGACTTAACCCTAAGTCTTAACCCTGAGATTAACCGTGAGACTTAACCCAAAGATTTATCCCCAAGACTTAAAATTAAGACTTAAACTTATGACATAACCATAAGAGTTAACCCTGAGATTAAATCTTATGACTTTAACCCTAAGACTTAATATTAATACTTAACCTTAAGACAACACCCTAAGACTTAACCCTAAGACAATAAACCTAAGACGTAACCTTAAATACTTAACTCTAAGTCTTAACCTTAAGACTTAACCCTAAGACATAACTCTAAGACTTAATCTTAAGTCTTAACCTTAAGACCTAACCCTAAGATTTAACCT
The DNA here is from genome assembly GCF_023634155.1 of Falco peregrinus. Taxonomy (NCBI): domain Eukaryota; kingdom Metazoa; phylum Chordata; class Aves; order Falconiformes; family Falconidae; genus Falco; species Falco peregrinus. Next base: position 152,502 of record NW_026599612.1, on the reverse strand, counting down.
TAAGACGTGATCTTTAGGACATAACCCTAAGAATTAACCCTAAGACTTAAATTTAATACTTAACCCTAAGACTTAACCCTAAGACTTAATCCTAAGACATAACCCTGAGACTGAAACCTAAGACTTAACCTTAATGCTTAACCCTAAGTCATAACCCTGAGACTTAACATTGAAACTTAGCCTTGAAACTTAACCCTGAGACTTAACCCTAAGCCATATCCCCAAGACTTAACTCTAAGACGTAAACCTAAGACTCAATCCATAAGACTTAACCTTAAGACTTAACCCTAAGTCTCAGCCTTAAGACAGAACCTTACGACTTAACCCTGGGACTTAACCTTGAGACCTTACCTTGAGCCTTAACCCTGAGACTTATCCCTAAGACTTAACCATGAGACTTAACCTTCAGATTTACCGTTAAGTCTTAACTACAAGACTAAACCTTAAAACATAACGTTAAGACTTAACCGTAAGACATAAACCTGAGACTTAACCCTAAGACTTAACTAGAAGACTTAACCCTAAAACTTAACCTTAAGACTTAACCATAAAAATTAAGCCTAAGACTTAACCCTAAAACTTAACCTTAAGGCTCAACCTTAAGACTTGACGTTAAGACTTAAGTTTAAGACTTAACCTTAATACTTTACCCTAAGACGTAAGCCAAAAACTTAACCCTAAGACTTAACCCTAAAGACTTAACTATAAGACTTAACCCTAAGTCTTAACCTTAAGACCTAACTTTAATATTCAAACTTAACACTTAACCTTAGGAGTTAACCCTTAGACTTAACCTTATAACTTAACCCTAAGACATAACATTAAGAGGTAACCATAAGACTTAACTGTAAGACTTAACCTGACACTTAACATTAAGACTTAACCCTAAGAAACAATCCTAAAACTTAACCCTAAGGATTAACATAATGACTTCACCTTAAGACTTGATCCTAAGACTTCACCTTAAGACTTATCCCTAAGACATAACCCTAAGACTTAAATTTACGACTTAACCATAAGACTTAACCCTAAGACTTATCCCTAAGACATAACCCTAAGACTTAAATTTAGGACTTAACCACAAGACTTAACCCTAAGACTTAATACTAATACTTAACCTAAGACTTAACCCTGAGACTTAACCTTAAGACTTAACCCTAAGATTTAACCTTAAGACTTAACCCTAAGACTTATCCCTGAGACTTAACCCTAAGACTTATCCCTGAGACTTAACCCTAAGACTTATCCCCAAACCTTAACCTTAAGACTTATTATTAAGATTTAAATTTAAGACTGAATCTTAAGACATAATACTAAGGCTTAACCTTAAGACTTATCCCTAAGACTTAACCCTGAGAATTTAATATAAGACTGAACCTTAGGATGTAACCCTAAGACTTAACACTATAACTTAACCGAAGACAACACTAAGACTTAAATTTAAGACTAAACTTTTAGACTTAACCCTAAGACGTAAACTTAAGAATTAAACATAAATCTTAACCCTGACACTTAACCCTAAGACGTATCCCAAAGACTTAAATTTAAGACTTAAACCTAAGACTCAAACCCTAGGACTTAAGATTTAACCTTAAGACTTAACACAAAGATTTAACCCTAAGATTTAGATTTATGAGTTAACCTTAAGACTTAATCCTAAGACTTAACACTAAGACTTAACCTTAAGACATAACCATAACACTTAAATCTAAGACTTAACCTTAACACTTAACCGTAAGACATAACCTTAAGATTTAACGCTAAGACTCAAATTTACGTCTTAACCTTAAGGCTTAACCCTAAGACTTAAATTTAGGTCTTAACCTTAACAGTTAACCCTAAGACATAACCCTGAGACTTAACCTTAAGACTTAACCTTAAAACTTAACCCTAGGACTTGAATTTAAGACTTAACCTTAAGACTTATCCCTAAGACTTAACGCTGAGACTTAAACCTAATACTTAATCTTAGAGACTTAACCCTTAGACTTAACCTTAAGACTTAACCCTAACACTTATAATTAAGACTTAACCTTGTGACTTAACCTTAAAAACTAAACCTGAGACTTAACCCTAAGACTTAAACTTAAAACTTAACCCTAAGACTTAACCCTATGATTTAAACCTAAGACTTAACTTAAACATAAGACTTAACCCTAAGGCATAACCCTGAGACTTAACCCTACGACTGAACCCTAAGACTAAACCCTAAGACTTAACCTTAAGACTTAACCCTAAGTCTTAACCCTGAGATTAACCGTGAGACTTAACCCAAAGATTTATCCCCAAGACTTAAAATATAAGACTTAAACTTATGACATAACCATAAGAGTTAACCCTGAGATTAAATCTTATGACTTTAACCCTAAGACTTAATATTAATACTTAACCTTAAGACAACACCCTAAGACTTAACCCTAAGACAATAAACCTAAGACGTAACCTTAAATACTTAACTCTAAGTCTTAACCTTAAGACTTAACCCTAAGACATAACTCTAAGACTTAATCTTAAGTCTTAACCTTAAGACCTAACCCTAAGATTTAACCTTAAGACGTGATCTTTAGGACATAACCCTAAGAATTAACCCTAAGACTTAAATTTAATACTTAACCCTAAGACTTAACCCTAAGACTTAATCCTAAGACATAACCCTGAGACTGAAACCTAAGACTTAACCTTAATGCTTAACCCTAAGTCATAACCCTGAGACTTAACATTGAAACTTAGCCTTGAAACTTAACCCTGAGACTTAACCCTAAGCCATATCCCCAAGACTTAACTCTAAGACGTAAACCTAAGACTCAATCCATAAGACTTAACCTTAAGACTTAACCCTAAGTCTCAGCCTTAAGACAGAACCTTACGACTTAACCCTGGGACTTAACCTTGAGACCTTACCTTGAGCCTTAACCCTGAGACTTATCCCTAAGACTTAACCATGAGACTTAACCTTCAGATTTACCGTTAAGTCTTAACTACAAGACTAAACCTTAAAACATAACCTTAAGACTTAACCGTAAGACATAAACCTGAGACTTAACCCTAAGACTTAACTAGAAGACTTAACCCTAAAACTTAACCTTAAGACTTAACCATAAAAATTAAGCCTAAGACTTAACCCTAAAACTTAACCTTAAGGCTCAACCTTAAGACTTGACGTTAAGACTTAAGTTTAAGACTTAACCTTAATACTTTACCCTAAGACGTAAGCCAAAAACTTAACCCTAAGACTTAACCCTAAAGACTTAACTATAAGACTTAACCCTAAGTCTTAACCTTAAGACCTAACTTTAATATTCAAACTTAACACTTAACCTTAGGAGTTAACCCTTAGACTTAACCTTATAACTTAACCCTAAGACATAACATTAAGAGGTAACCATAAGACTTAACTGTAAGACTTAACCTGACACTTAACATTAAGACTTAACCCTAAGAAACAATCCTAAAACTTAACCCTAAGGATTAACATAATGACTTCACCTTAAGACTTGATCCTAAGACTTCACCTTAAGACTTATCCCTAAGACATAACCCTAAGACTTAAATTTACGACTTAACCATAAGACTTAACCCTAAGACTTATCCCTAAGACATAACCCTAAGACTTAAATTTAGGACTTAACCACAAGACTTAACCCTAAGACTTAATACTAATACTTAACCTAAGACTTAACCCTGAGACTTAACCTTAAGACTTAACCCTAAGATTTAACCTTAAGACTTAACCCTAAGACTTATCCCTGAGACTTAACCCTAAGACTTATCCCTGAGACTTAACCCTAAGACTTATCCCCAAACCTTAACCTTAAGACTTATTATTAAGATTTAAATTTAAGACTGAATCTTAAGACATAATACTAAGGCTTAACCTTAAGACTTATCCCTAAGACTTAACCCTGAGAATTTAATATAAGACTGAACCTTAGGATGTAACCCTAAGACTTAACACTATAACTTAACCGAAGACAACACTAAGACTTAAATTTAAGACTAAACTTTTAGACTTAACCCTAAGACGTAAACTTAAGAATTAAACATAAATCTTAACCCTGACACTTAACCCTAAGACGTATCCCAAAGACTTAAATTTAAGACTTAAACCTAAGACTCAAACCCTAGGACTTAAGATTTAACCTTAAGACTTAACACAAAGATTTAACCCTAAGATTTAGATTTATGAGTTAACCTTAAGACTTAATCCTAAGACTTAACACTAAGACTTAACCTTAAGACATAACCATAACACTTAAATCTAAGACTTAACCTTAACACTTAACCGTAAGACATAACCTTAAGATTTAACGCTAAGACTCAAATTTACGTCTTAACCTTAAGGCTTAACCCTAAGACTTAAATTTAGGTCTTAACCTTAACAGTTAACCCTAAGACATAACCCTGAGACTTAACCTTAAGACTTAACCTTAAAACTTAACCCTAGGACTTGAATTTAAGACTTAACCTTAAGACTTATCCCTAAGACTTAACGCTGAGACTTAAACCTAATACTTAATCTTAGAGACTTAACCCTTAGACTTAACCTTAAGACTTAACCCTAACACTTATAATTAAGACTTAACCTTGTGACTTAACCTTAAAAACTAAACCTGAGACTTAACCCTAAGACTTAAACTTAAAACTTAACCCTAAGACTTAACCCTATGATTTAAACCTAAGACTTAACTTAAACATAAGACTTAACCCTAAGGCATAACCCTGAGACTTAACCCTACGACTGAACCCTAAGACTAAACCCTAAGACTTAACCTTAAGACTTAACCCTAAGTCTTAACCCTGAGATTAACCGTGAGACTTAACCCAAAGATTTATCCCCAAGACTTAAAATATAAGACTTAAACTTATGACATAACCATAAGAGTTAACCCTGAGATTAAATCTTATGACTTTAACCCTAAGACTTAATATTAATACTTAACCTTAAGACAACACCCTAAGACTTAACCCTAAGACAATAAACCTAAGACGTAACCTTAAATACTTAACTCTAAGTCTTAACCTTAAGACTTAACCCTAAGACATAACTCTAAGACTTAATCTTAAGTCTTAACCTTAAGACCTAACCCTAAGATTTAACCTTAAGACGTGATCTTTAGGACATAACCCTAAGAATTAACCCTAAGACTTAAATTTAATACTTAACCCTAAGACTTAACCCTAAGACTTAATCCTAAGACATAACCCTGAGACTGAAACCTAAGACTTAACCTTAATGCTTAACCCTAAGTCATAACCCTGAGACTTAACATTGAAACTTAGCCTTGAAACTTAACCCTGAGACTTAACCCTAAGCCATATCCCCAAGACTTAACTCTAAGACGTAAACCTAAGACTCAATCCATAAGACTTAACCTTAAGACTTAACCCTAAGTCTCAGCCTTAAGACAGAACCTTACGACTTAACCCTGGGACTTAACCTTGAGACCTTACCTGGAGCCTTAACCCTGAGACTTATCCCTAAGACTTAACCATGAGACTTAACCTTCAGATTTACCGTTAAGTCTTAACTACAAGACTAAACCTTAAAACATAACCTTAAGACTTAACCGTAAGACATAAACCTGAGACTTAACCCTAAGACTTAACTAGAAGACTTAACCCTAAAACTTAACCTTAAGACTTAACCATAAAAATTAAGCCTAAGACTTAACCCTAAAACTTAACCTTAAGGCTCAACCTTAAGACTTGACGTTAAGACTTAAGTTTAAGACTTAACCTTAATACTTTACCCTAAGACGTAAGCCAAAAATTTAACCCTAAGACTTAACCCTAAAGACTTAACTATAAGACTTAACCCTAAGTCTTAACCTTAAGACCTAACTTTAATATTCAAACTTAACACTTAACCTTAGGAGTTAACCCTTAGACTTAACCTTATAACTTAACCCTAAGACATAACATTAAGAGGTAACCATAAGACTTAACTGTAAGACTTAACCTGACACTTAACATTAAGACTTAACCCTAAGAAACAATCCTAAAACTTAACCCTAAGGATTAACATAATGACTTCACCTTAAGACTTGATCCTAAGACTTCACCTTAAGACTTATCCCTAAGACATAACCCTAAGACTTAAATTTACGACTTAACCATAAGACTTAACCCTAAGACTTATCCCTAAGACATAACCCTAAGACTTAAATTTAGGACTTAACCACAAGACTTAACCCTAAGACTTAATACTAATACTTAACCTAAGACTTAACCCTGAGACTTAACCTTAAGACTTAACCCTAAGATTTAACCTTAAGACTTAACCCTAAGACTTATCCCTGAGACTTAACCCTAAGACTTATCCCTGAGACTTAACCCTAAGACTTATCCCCAAACCTTAACCTTAAGACTTATTATTAAGATTTAAATTTAAGACTGAATCTTAAGACATAATACTAAGGCTTAACCTTAAGACTTATCCCTAAGACTTAACCCTGAGAATTTAGTATAAGACTGAACCTTAGGATGTAACCCTAAGACTTAACACTATAACTTAACCGAAGACAACACTAAGACTTAAATTTAAGACTAAACTTTTAGACTTAACCCTAAGACGTAAACTTAAGAATTAAACATAAATCTTAACCCTGACACTTAACCCTAAGACGTATCCCAAAGACTTAAATTTAAGACTTAAACCTAAGACTCAAACCCTAGGACTTCAGATTTAACCTTAAGACTTAACACAAAGATTTAACCCTAAGATTTAGATTTATGAGTTAACCTTAAGACTTAATCCTAAGACTTAACACTAAGACTTAACCTTAAGACATAACCATAACACTTAAATCTAAGACTTAACCTTAACCCTTAACCGTAAGACATAACCTTAAGATTTAACGCTAAGACTCAAATTTACGTCTTATCCTTAAGGCTTAACCCTAAGACTTAAATTTAGGTCTTAACCTTAACAGTTAACCCTAAGACTTAACCCTGAGACTTAAACATAAGACTTAACCCTAAGACATAACCCTGAGACTTAACCTTAAGACTTAACCTTAAAACTTAACCCTAGGACTTGAATTTAAGACTTAACCTTAAGACTTATCCCTAAGACTTAACCCTGAGACTTAAACCTAATACTTAATCTTAGAGACTTAACCCTTAGACTTAACCTTAAGACTTAACCCTAACACTTATAATTAAGACTTAACCTTAAGACTTAACCTTAAAAACTAAACCTGAGACTTAACCCTAAGACTTAAACTTAAAACTTAACCCTAAGACTTAACCCTATGATTTAAACCTAAGACTTAACTTAAACATAAGACTTAACCCTAAGGCATAACCCTGAGACTTAACCCTACGACTGAACCCTAAGACTAAACCCTAAGACTTAACCTTAAGACTTAACCCTAAGTCTTAACCCTGAGATTAACCGTGAGACTTAACCCAAGGATTTATCCCCAAGACTTAAAATTAAGACTTAAACTTATGACATAGCCATAAGAGTTAACCCTGAGATTAAATCTTATGAATTTAACCCTAAGACTTAATATTAATACTTAACCTTAAGACAACACCCTAAGACTTAACCCTAAGACAATAAACCTAAGACGTAACCTTAAATACTTAACTCTAAGTCTTAACCTTAAGACTTAACCCTAAGACATAACTCTAAGACTTAATCTTAAGTCTTAACCTTAAGACCTAACCCTAAGATTTAACCTTAAGACGTGATCTTTAGGACATAACCCTAAGACTTAACCCTAAGACTTAAATTTAATACTTAACCCTAAGACTTAACCCTAAGACTTAATCCTAAGACATAACCCTGAGACTGAAACCTAAGACTTAACCTTAATGCTTAACCCTAAGTCATAACCCTGAGACTTAACATTGAAACTTAGCCTTGAAACTTAACCCTGAGACTTAACCCTAAGCCATATCCCCAAGACTTAACTCTAAGACGTAAACCTAAGACTCAATCCATAAGACTTAACCTTAAGACTTAACCCTAAGTCTCAGCCTTAAGACAGAACCTTACGACTTAACCCTGGGACTTAACCTTGAGACCTTACCTTGAGCCTTAACCCTGAGACTTATCCCTAAGACTTAACCATGAGACTTAACCTTCAGATTTACCGTTAAGTCTTAACTACAAGACTAAACCTTAAAACATAACCTTAAGACTTAACCGTAAGACATAAACCTGAGACTTAACCCTAAGACTTAACTAGAAGACTTAACCCTAAAACTTAACCTTAAGACTTAACCATAAAAATTAAGCCTAAGACTTAACCCTAAAACTTAACCTTAAGGCTCAACCTTAAGACTTGACGTTAAGACTTAAGTTTAAGACTTAACCTTAATACTTTACCCTAAGACGTAAGCCAAAAACTTAACCCTAAGACTTAACCCTAAAGACTTAACTATAAGACTTAACCCTAAGTCTTAACCTTAAGACCTAACTTTAATATTCAAACTTAACACTTAACCTTAGGAGTTAACCCTTAGACTTAACCTTATAACTTAACCCTAAGACATAACATTAAGAGGTAACCATAAGACTTAACTGTAAGACTTAACCTGACACTTAACATTAAGACTTAACCCTAAGAAACAATCCTAAAACTTAACCCTAAGGATTAACATAATGACTTCACCTTAAGACTTGATCCTAAGACTTCACCTTAAGACTTATCCCTAAGACATAACCCTAAGACTTAAATTTACGACTTAACCACAAGACTTAACCCTAAGACTTAATACTAATACTTAACCTAAGACTTAACCCTGAGACTTAACCTTAAGACTTAACCCTAAGATTTAACCTTAAGACTTAACCCTAAGACTTATCCCTGAGACTTAACCCTAAGACTTATCCCTGAGACTTAACCCTAAGACTTATCCCCAAACCTTAACCTTAAGACTTATTATTAAGATTTAAATTTAAGACTGAATCTTAAGACATAATACTAAGGCTTAACCTTAAGACTTATCCCTAAGACTTAACCCTGAGAATTTAATATAAGACTGAACCTTAGGATGTAACCCTAAGACTTAACACTATAACTTAACCGAAGACAACACTAAGACTTAAATTTAAGACTAAACTTTTAGACTTAACCCTAAGATGTAAACTTAAGAATTAAACATAAATCTTAACCCTGACACTTAACCCTAAGACGTATCCCAAAGACTTAAATTTAAGACTTAAACCTAAGACTCAAACCCTAGGACTTAAGATTTAACCTTAAGACTTAACACAAAGATTTAACCCTAAGATTTAGATTTATGAGTTAACCTTAAGACTTAATCCTAAGACTTAACACTAAGACTTAACCTTAAGACATAACCATAACACTTAAATCTAAGACTTAACCTTAACACTTAACCGTAAGACATAACCTTAAGATTTAACGCTAAGACTCAAATTTACGTCTTATCCTTAAGGCTTAACCCTAAGACTTAAATTTAGGTCTTAACCTTAACAGTTAACCCTAAGACTTAACCCTGAGACTTAACCCTAAGACATAACCCTGAGACTTAACCTTAAGACTTAACCTTAAAACTTAACCCTAGGACTTGAATTTAAGACTTAACCTTAAGACTTATCCCTAAGACTTAACCCTGAGAATTTAATATAAGACTGAAACTTAGGATGTAACCCTAAGTCTTAACACTATAACTTAACCGAAGACAACACTAAGACTTAAATTTAAGACTAAACTTTTAGACTTAACCCTAAGACGTAAACTTAAGAATTAAACATAAATCTTAACCCTGACACTTAACCCTAAGACGTATCCCAAAGACTTAAATTTAAGACTTAAACCTAAGACTCAAACCCTAGGACTTAAGATTTAACCTTAAGACTTAACACAAAGATTTAACCCTAAGATTTAGATTTATGAGTTAACCTTAAGACTTAATCCTAAGACTTAACACTAAGACTTAACCTTAAGACATAACCATAACACTTAAATCTAAGACTTAACCTTAACACTTAACCGTAAGACATAACCTTAAGATTTAACGCTAAGACTCAAATTTACGTCTTATCCTTAAGGCTTAACCCTAAGACTTAAATTTAGGTCTTAACCTTAACAGTTAACCCTAAGACTTAACCCTGAGACTTAAACCTAAGACTTAACCCTAAGACATAACCCTGAGACTTAACCTTAAGACTTAACCTTAAAACTTAACCCTAGGACTTGAACTTAAGACTTAACCTTAAGACTTATCCCTAAGACTTAACCCTGAGACTTAAACCTAATACTTAATCTTAGAGACTTAACCCTTAGACTTAACCTTAAGACTTAACCCTAACACTTATAATTAAGACTTAACCTTAAGACTTAACCTTGTGACTTAACCTTAAAAACTAAACCTGAGACTTAACCCTAAGACTTAAACTTAAAACTTAACCCTAAGACTTAACCCTATGATTTAAAGCTAAGACTTAACTTAAACATAAGACTTAACCCTAAGGCATAACCCTGAGACTTAACCCTACGACTGAACCCTAAGACTAAACCCTAAGACTTAACCTTAAGACTTAACCCTAAGTCTTAACCCTGAGATTAACCATGAGACTTAACCCAAGGATTTATCCCCAAGACTTAAAATTAAGACTTAAACTTATGACATAACCATAAGAGTTAACCCTGAGATTAAATCTTATGACTTTAACCCTAAGACTTAATATTAATACTTAACCTTAAGACAACACCCTAAGACTTAACCCTAAGACAATAAACCTAAGACGTAACCTTAAATACTTAATTCTAAGTCTTAACCTTAAGACTTAACCCTAAGACATAACTCTAAGACTTAATCTTAAGTCTTAACCTTAAGACCTAACCCTAAGATTTAACCTTAAGACGTGATCTTTAGGACATAACCCTAAGAATTAACCCTAAGACTTAAATTTAATACTTAACCCTAAGACTTAACCCTAAGACTTAATCCTAAGACATAACCCTGAGACTGAAACCTAAGACTTAACCTTAATGCTTAACCCTAAGTCATAACCCTGAGACTTAACATTGAAACTTAGCCTTGAAACTTAACCCTGAGACTTAACCCTAAGCCATATCCCCAAGACTTAACTCTAAGACGTAAACCTAAGACTCAATCCATAAGACTTAACCTTAAGACTTAACCCTAAGTCTCAGCCTTAAGACAGAACCTTACGACTTAACCCTGGGACTTAACCTTGAGACCTTACCTTGAGCCTTAACCCTGAGACTTATCCCTAAGACTTAACCATGAGACTTAACCTTCAGATTTACCGTTAAGTCTTAACTACAAGACTAAACCTTAAAACATAACCTTAAGACTTAACCGTAAGACATAAACCTGAGACTTAACCCTAAGACTTAACTAGAAGACTTAACCCTAAAACTTAACCTTAAGACTTAACCATAAAAATTAAGCCTAAGACTTAACCCTAAAACTTAACCTTAAGGCTCAACCTTAAGACTTGACGTTAAGACTTAAGTTTAAGACTTAACCTTAATACTTTACCCTAAGACGTAAGCCAAAAACTTAACCCTAAGACTTAACCCTAAAGACTTAACTATAAGACTTAACCCTAAGTCTTAACCTTAAGACCTAACTTTAATATTCAAACTTAACACTTAACCTTAGGAGTTAACCCTTAGACTTAACCTTATAACTTAACCCTAAGACATAACATTAAGAGGTAACCATAAGACTTAACTGTAAGACTTAACCTGACACTTAACATTAAGACTTAACCCTAAGAAACAATCCTAAAACTTAACCCTAAGGATTAACATAATGACTTCACCTTAAGACTTGATCCTAAGACTTCACCTTAAGACTTATCCCTAAGACATAACCCTAAGACTTAAATTTACGACTTAACCATAAGACTTAACCCTAAGACTTATCCCTAAGACATAACCCTAAGACTTAAATTTAGGACTTAACCACAAGACTTAACCCTAAGACTTAATACTAATACTTAACCTAAGACTTAACCCTGAGACTTAACCTTAAGACTTAACCCTAAGATTTAACCTTAAGACTTAACCCTAAGACTTATCCCTGAGACTTAACCCTAAGACTTATCCCTGAGACTTAACCCTAAGACTTATCCCCAAACCTTAACCTTAAGACTTATTATTAAGATTTAAATTTAAGACTGAATCTTAAGACATAATACTAAGGCTTAACCTTAAGACTTATCCCTAAGACTTAACCCTGAGAATTTAATATAAGACTGAACCTTAGGATGTAACCCTAAGACTTAACACTATAACTTAACCGAAGACAACACTAAGACTTAAATTTAAGACTAAACTTTTAGACTTAACCCGAAGACGTAAACTTAAGAATTAAACATAAATCTTAACCCCGACACTTAACCCTAAGACGTATCCCAAAGACTTAAATTTAAGACTTAAACCTAAGACTCAAACCCTAGGACTTAAGATTTAACCTTAAGACTTAACACAAAGATTTAACCCTAAGATTTAGATTTATGAGTTAACCTTAAGACTTAATCCTAAGACTTAACACTAAGACTTAACCTTAAGACATAACCATAACACTTAAATCTAAGACTTAACCTTAACACTTAACCGTAAGACATAACCTTAAGATTTAACGCTAAGACTCAAATTTACGTCTTATCCTTAAGGCTTAACCCTAAGACTTAAATTTAGGTCTTAACCTTAACAGTTAACCCTAAGACTTAACCCTGAGACTTAAACATAAGACTTAACCCTAAGACATAACCCTGAGACTTAACCTTAAGACTTAACCTTAAAACTTAACCCTAGGACTTGAATTTAAGACTTAACCTTAAGACTTATCCCTAAGACTTAACCCTGAGACTTAAACCTAATACTTAATCTTAGAGACTTAACCCTTAGACTTAACCTTAAGACTTAACCCTAACACTTATAATTAAGACTTAACCTTAAGACTTAACCTTAAAAACTAAACCTGAGACTTAACCCTAAGACTTAAACTTAAAACTTAACCCTAAGACTTAACCCTATGATTTAAACCTAAGACTTAACTTAAACATAAGACTTAACCCTAAGGCATAACCCTGAGACTTAACCCTACGACTGAACCCTAAGACTAAACCCTAAGACTTAACCTTAAGACTTAACCCTAAGTCTTAACCCTGAGATTAACCGTGAGACTTAACCCAAGGATTTATCCCCAAGACTTAAAATTAAGACTTAAACTTATGACATAACCATAAGAGTTAACCCTGAGATTAAATCTTATGACTTTAACCCTAAGACTTAATATTAATACTTAACCTTAAGACAACACCCTAAGACTTAACCCTAAGACAATAAACCTAAGACGTAACCTTAAATACTTAACTCTAAGTCTTAACCTTAAGACTTAACCCTAAGACATAACTCTAAGACTTAATCTTAAGTCTTAACCTTAAGACCTAACCCTAAGATTTAACCTTAAGACGTGATCTTTAGGACATAACCCTAAGAATTAACCCTAAGACTTAAATTTAATACTTAACCCTAAGACTTAACCCTAAGACTTAATCCTAAGACATAACCCTGAGACTGAAACCTAAGACTTAACCTTAATGCTTAACCCTAAGTCATAACCCTGAGACTTAACATTGAAACTTAGCCTTGAAACTTAACCCTGAGACTTAACCCTAAGCCATATCCCCAAGACTTAACTCTAAGACGTAAACCTAAGACTCAATCCATAAGACTTAACCTTAAGACTTAACCCTAAGTCTCAGCCTTAAGACAGAACCTTACGACTTAACCCTGGGACTTAACCTTGAGACCTTACCTTGAGCCTTAACCCTGAGACTTATCCCTAAGACTTAACCATGAGACTTAACCTTCAGATTTACCGTTAAGTCTTAACTACAAGACTAAACCTTAAAACATAACCTTAAGACTTAACCGTAAGACATAAACCTGAGACTTAACCCTAAGACTTAACTAGAAGACTTAACCCTAAAACTTAACCTTAAGACTTAACCATAAAAATTAAGCCTAAGACTTAACCCTAAAACTTAACCTTAAGGCTCAACCTTAAGACTTGACGTTAAGACTTAAGTTTAAGACTTAACCTTAATACTTTACCCTAAGACGTAAGCCAAAAACTTAACCCTAAGACTTAACCCTAAAGACTTAACTATAAGACTTAACCCTAAGTCTTAACCTTAAGACCTAACTTTAATATTCAAACTTAACACTTAACCTTAGGAGTTAACCCTTAGACTTAACCTTATAACTTAACCCTAAGACATAACATTAAGAGGTAACCATAAGACTTAACTGTAAGACTTAACCTGACACTTAACATTAAGACTTAACCCTAAGAAACAATCCTAAAACTTAACCCTAAGGATTAACATAATGACTTCACCTTAAGACTTGATCCTAAGACTTCACCTTAAGACTTATCCCTAAGACATAACCCTAAGACTTAAATTTACGACTTAACCATAAGACTTAACCCTAAGACTTATCCCTAAGACATAACCCTAAGACTTAAATTTAGGACTTAACCACAAGACTTAACCCTAAGACTTAATACTAATACTTAACCTAAGACTTAACCCTGAGACTTAACCTTAAGACTTAACCCTAAGATTTAACCTTAAGACTTAACCCTAAGACTTATCCCTGAGACTTAACCCTAAGACTTATCCCTGAGACTTAACCCTAAGACTTATCCCCAAACCTTAACCTTAAGACTTATTATTAAGATTTAAGTTTAAGACTGAATCTTAAGACATAATACTAAGGCTTAACCTTAAGACTTATCCCTAAGACTTAACCCTGAGAATTTAATATAAGACTGAACCTTAGGATGTAACCCTAAGACTTAACACTATAACTTAACCGAAGACAACACTAAGACTTAAATTTAAGACTAAACTTTTAGACTTAACCCTAAGACGTAAACTTAAGAATTAAACATAAATCTTAACCCTGACACTTAACCCTAAGACGTATCCCAAAGACTTAAATTTAAGACTTAAACCTAAGACTCAAACCCTAGGACTTCAGATTTAACCTTAAGACTTAACACAAAGATTTAACCCTAAGATTTAGATTTATGAGTTAACCTTAAGACTTAATCCTAAGACTTAACACTAAGACTTAACCTTAAGACATAACCATAACACTTAAATCTAAGACTTAACCTTAACCCTTAACCGTAAGACATAACCTTAAGATTTAACGCTAAGACTCAAATTTACGTCTTATCCTTAAGGCTTAACCCTAAGACTTAAATTTAGGTCTTAACCTTAACAGTTAACCCTAAGACTTAACCCTGAGACTTAAACCTAAGACTTAACCCTAAGACATAACCCTGAGACTTAACCTTAAGACTTAACCTTAAAACTTAACCCTAGGACTTGAATTTAAGACTTAACCTTAAGACTTATCCCTAAGACTTAACCCTGAGACTTAAACCTAATACTTAATCTTAGAGACTTAACCCTTAGACTTAACCTTAAGACTTAACCCTAACACTTATAATTAAGACTTAACCTTGTGACTTAACCTTAAAAACTAAACCTGAGACTTAACCCTAAGACTTAAACTTAAAACTTAACCCTAAGACTTAACCCTATGATTTAAAGCTAAGACTTAACTTAAACATAAGACTTAACCCTAAGGCATAACCCTGAGACTTAACCCTACGACTGAACCCTAAGACTAAACCCTAAGACTTAACCTTAAGACTTAACCCTAAGTCTTAACCCTGAGATTAACCGTGAGACTTAACCCAAGGATTTATCCCCAAGACTTAAAATTAAGACTTAAACTTATGACATAGCCATAAGAGTTAACCCTGAGATTAAATCTTATGACTTTAACCCTAAGACTTAATATTAATACTTAACCTTAAGACAACACCCTAAGACTTAACCCTAAGACAATAAACCTAAGACGTAACCTTAAATACTTAACTCTAAGTCTTAACCTTAAGACTTAACCCTAAGACATAACTCTAAGACTTAATCTTAAGTCTTAACCTTAAGACCTAACCCTAAGATTTAACCTTAAGACGTGATCTTTAGGACATAACCCTAAGAATTAACCCTAAGACTTAAATTTAATACTTAACCCTAAGACTTAACCCTAAGACTTAATCCTAAGACATAACCCTGAGACTGAAACCTAAGACTTAACCTTAATGCTTAACCCTAAGTCATAACCCTGAGACTTAACATTGAAACTTAGCCTTGAAACTTAACCCTGAGACTTAACCCTAAGCCATATCCCCAAGACTTACCTCTAAGACGTAAACCTAAGACTCAATCCATAAGACTTAACCTTAAGACTTAACCCTAAGTCTCAGCCTTAAGACAGAACCTTACGACTTAACCCTGGGACTTAACCTTGAGACCTTACCTTGAGCCTTAACCCTGAGACTTATCCCTAAGACTTAACCATGAGACTTAACCTTCAGATTTACCGTTAAGTCTTAACTACAAGACTAAACCTTAAAACATAACCTTAAGACTTAACCGTAAGACATAAACCTGAGACTTAACCCTAAGACTTAACTAGAAGACTTAACCCTAAAACTTAACCTTAAGACTTAACCATAAAAATTAAGCCTAAGACTTAACCCTAAAACTTAACCTTAAGGCTCAACCTTAAGACTTGACGTTAAGACTTAAGTTTAAGACTTAACCTTAATACTTTACCCTAAGACGTAAGCCAAAAACTTAACCCTAAGACTTAACCCTAAAGACTTAACTATAAGACTTAACCCTAAGTCTTAACCTTAAGACCTAACTTTAATATTCAAACTTAACACTTAACCTTAGGAGTTAACCCTTAGACTTAACCTTATAACTTAACCCTAAGACATAACATTAAGAGGTAACCATAAGACTTAACTGTAAGACTTAACCTGACACTTAACATTAAGACTTAACCCTAAGAAACAATCCTAAAACTTAACCCTAAGGATTAACATAATGACTTCACCTTAAGACTTGATCCTAAGACTTCACCTTAAGACTTATCCCTAAGACATAACGCTAAGACTTAAATTTACGACTTAACCATAAGACTTAACCCTAAGACTTATCCCTAAGACATAACCCTAAGACTTAAATTTAGGACTTAACCACAAGACTTAACCCTAAGACTTAATACTAATACTTAACCTAAGACTTAACCCTGAGACTTAACCTTAAGACTTAACCCTAAGATTTAACCTTAAGACTTAACCCTAAGACTTATCCCTGAGACTTAACCCTAAGACTTATCCCTGAGACTTAACCCTAAGACTTATCCCCAAACCTTAACCTTAAGACTTATTATTAAGATTTAAATTTAAGACTGAATCTTAAGACATAATACTAAGGCTTAACCTTAAGACTTATCCCTAAGACTTAACCCTGAGAATTTAATATAAGACTGAACCTTAGGATGTAACCCTAAGACTTAACACTATAACTTAACCGAAGACAACACTAAGACTTAAATTTAAGACTAAACTTTTAGACTTAACCCTAAGACGTAAACTTAAGAATTAAACATAAATCTTAACCCCGACACTTAACCCTAAGACGTATCCCAAAGACTTAAATTTAAGACTTAAACCTAAGACTCAAACCCTAGGACTTAAGATTTAACCTTAAGACTTAACACAAAGATTTAACCCTAAGATTTAGATTTATGAGTTAACCTTAAGACTTAATCCTAAGACTTAACACTAAGACTTAACCTTAAGACATAACCATAACACTTAAATCTAAGACTTAACCTTAACACTTAACTGTAAGACATAACCTTAAGATTTAACGCTAAGACTCAAATTTACGTCTTATCCTTAAGGCTTAACCCTAAGACTTAAATTTAGGTCTTAACCTTAACAGTTAACCCTAAGACTTAACCCTGAGACTTAAACCTAAGACTTAACCCTAAGACATAACCCTGAGACTTAACCTTAAAACTTAACCCTAGGACTTGAATTTAAGACTTAACCTTAAGACTTATCCCTAAGACTTAACCCTGAGACTTAAACCTAATACTTAATCTTAGAGACTTAACCCTTAGACTTAACCTTAAGACTTAACCCTAACACTTATAATTAAGACTTAACCTTAAGACTTAACCTTGTGACTTAACCTTAAAAACTAAACCTGAGACTTAACCCTAAGACTTAAACTTAAAACTTAACCCTAAGACTTAACCCTATGATTTAAACCTAAGACTTAACTTAAACATAAGACTTAACCCTAAGGCATAACCCTGAGACTTAACCCTACGACTGAACCCTAAGACTAAACCCTAAGACTTAACCTTAAGACTTAACCCTAAGTCTTAACCCTGAGATTAACCGTGAGACTTAACCCAAGGATTTATCCCCAAGACTTAAAATTAAGACTTAAACTTATGACATAACCATAAGAGTTAACCCTGAGATTAAATCTTATGACTTTAACCCTAAGACTTAATATTAATACTTAACCTTAAGACAACACCCTAAGACTTAACCCTAAGACAATAAACCTAAGACGTAACCTTAAATACTTAACTCTAAGTCTTAACCTTAAGACTTAACCCTAAGACATAACTCTAAGACTTAATCTTAAGTCTTAACCTTAAGACCTAACCCTAAGATTTAACCTTAAGACGTGATCTTTAGGACATAACCCTAAGAATTAACCCTAAGACTTAAATTTAATACTTAACCCTAAGACTTAACCCTAAGACTTAATCCTAAGACATAACCCTGAGACTGAAACCTAAGACTTAACCTTAATGCTTAACCCTAAGTCATAACCCTGAGACTTAACATTGAAACTTAGCCTTGAAACTTAACCCTGAGACTTAACCCTAAGCCATATCCCCAAGACTTAACTCTAAGACGTAAACCTAAGACTCAATCCATAAGACTTAACCTTAAGACTTAACCCTAAGTCTCAGCCTTAAGACAGAACCTTACGACTTAACCCTGGGACTTAACCTTGAGACCTTACCTTGAGCCTTAACCCTGAGACTTATCCCTAAGACTTAACCATGAGACTTAACCTTCAGATTTACCGTTAAGTCTTAACTACAAGACTAAACCTTAAAACATAACCTTAAGACTTAACCGTAAGACATAAACCTGAGACTTAACCCTAAGACTTAACTAGAAGACTTAACCCTAAAACTTAACCTTAAGACTTAACCATAAAAATTAAGCCTAAGACTTAACCCTAAAACTTAACCTTAAGGCTCAACCTTAAGACTTGACGTTAAGACTTAAGTTTAAGACTTAACCTTAATACTTTACCCTAAGACGTAAGCCAAAAACTTAACCCTAAGACTTAACCCTAAAGACTTAACTATAAGACTTAACCCTAAGTCTTAACCTTAAGACCTAACTTTAATATTCAAACTTAACACTTAACCTTAGGAGTTAACCCTTAGACTTAACCTTATAACTTAACCCTAAGACATAACATTAAGAGGTAACCATAAGACTTAACTGTAAGACTTAACCTGACACTTAACATTAAGACTTAACCCTAAGAAACAATCCTAAAACTTAACCCTAAGGATTAACATAATGACTTCACCTTAAGACTTGATCCTAAGACTTCACCTTAAGACTTATCCCTAAGACATAACCCTAAGACTTAAATTTACGACTTAACCATAAGACTTAACCCTAAGACTTATCCCTAAGACATAACCCTAAGACTTAAATTTAGGACTTAACCACAAGACTTAACCCTAAGACTTAATACTAATACTTAACCTAAGACTTAACCCTGAGACTTAACCTTAAGACTTAACCCTAAGATTTAACCTTAAGACTTAACCCTAAGACTTATCCCTGAGACTTAACCCTAAGACTTATCCCTGAGACTTAACCCTAAGACTTATCCCCAAACCTTAACCTTAAGACTTATTATTAAGATTTAAATTTAAGACTGAATCTTAAGACATAATACTAAGGCTTAACCTTAAGACTTATCCCTAAGACTTAACCCTGAGAATTTAATATAAGACTGAACCTTAGGATGTAACCCTAAGACTTAACACTATAACTTAACCGAAGACAACACTAAGACTTAAATTTAAGACTAAACTTTTAGACTTAACCCTAAGATGTAAACTTAAGAATTAAACATAAATCTTAACCCTGACACTTAACCCTAAGACGTATCCCAAAGACTTAAATTTAAGACTTAAACCTAAGACTCAAACCCTAGGACTTAAGATTTAACCTTAAGACTTAACACAAAGATTTAACCCTAAGATTTAGATTTATGAGTTAACCTTAAGACTTAATCCTAAGACTTAACACTAAGACTTAACCTTAAGACATAACCATAACACTTAAATCTAAGACTTAACCTTAACACTTAACCGTAAGACATAACCTTAAGATTTAACGCTAAGACTCAAATTTACGTCTTATCCTTAAGGCTTAACCCTAAGACTTAAATTTAGGTCTTAACCTTAACAGTTAACCCTAAGACTTAACCCTGAGACTTAAACCTAAGACTTAACCCTAAGACATAACCCTGTGACTTAACCTTAAAACTTAACCCTAGGACTTGAATTTAAGACTTAACCTTAAGACTTATCCCTAAGACTTAACCCTGAGACTTAAACCTAATACTTAATCTTAGAGACTTAACCCTTAGACTTAACCTTAAGACTTAACCCTAACACTTATAATTAAGACTTAACCTTAAGACTTAACCTTGTGACTTAACCTTAAAAACTAAACCTGAGACTTAACCCTAAGACTTAAACTTAAAACTTAACCCTAAGACTTAACCCTATGATTTAAACCTAAGACTTAACTTAAACATAAGACTTAACCCTAAGGCATAACCCTGAGACTTAACCCTACGACTGAACCCTAAGACTAAACCCTAAGACTTAACCTTAAGACTTAACCCTAAGTCTTAACCCTGAGATTAACCGTGAGACTTAACCCAAGGATTTATCCCCAAGACTTAAAATTAAGACTTAAACTTATGACATAACCATAAGAGTTAACCCTGAGATTAAATCTTATGACTTTAACCCTAAGACTTAATATTAATACTTAACCTTAAGACAACACCCTAAGACTTAACCCTAAGACAATAAACCTAAGACGTAACCTTAAATACTTAACTCTAAGTCTTAACCTTAAGACTTAACCCTAAGACATAACTCTAAGACTTAATCTTAAGTCTTAACCTTAAGACCTAACCCTAAGATTTAACCTTAAGACGTGATCTTTAGGACATAACCCTAAGAATTAACCCTAAGACTTAAATTTAATACTTAACCCTAAGACTTAACCCTAAGACTTAATCCTAAGACATAACCCTGAGACTGAAACCTAAGACTTAACCTTAATGCTTAACCCTAAGTCATAACCCTGAGACTTAACATTGAAACTTAGCCTTGAAACTTAACCCTGAGACTTAACCCTAAGCCATATCCCCAAGACTTAACTCTAAGACGTAAACCTAAGACTCAATCCATAAGACTTAACCTTAAGACTTAACCCTAAGTCTCAGCCTTAAGACAGAACCTTACGACTTAACCCTGGGACTTAACCTTGAGACCTTACCTTGAGCCTTAACCCTGAGACTTATCCCTAAGACTTAACCATGAGACTTAACCTTCAGATTTACCGTTAAGTCTTAACTACAAGACTAAACCTTAAAACATAACCTTAAGACTTAACCGTAAGACATAAACCTGAGACTTAACCCTAAGACTTAACTAGAAGACTTAACCCTAAAACTTAACCTTAAGACTTAACCATAAAAATTAAGCCTAAGACTTAACCCTAAAACTTAACCTTAAGGCTCAACCTTAAGACTTGACGTTAAGACTTAAGTTTAAGACTTAACCTTAATACTTTACCCTAAGACGTAAGCCAAAAACTTAACCCTAAGACTTAACCCTAAAGACTTAACTATAAGACTTAACCCTAAGTCTTAACCTTAAGACCTAACTTTAATATTCAAACTTAACACTTAACCTTAGGAGTTAACCCTTAGACTTAACCTTATAACTTAACCCTAAGACATAACATTAAGAGGTAACCATAAGACTTAACTGTAAGACTTAACCTGACACTTAACATTAAGACTTAACCCTAAGAAACAATCCTAAAACTTAACCCTAAGGATTAACATAATGACTTCACCTTAAGACTTGATCCTAAGACTTCACCTTAAGACTTATCCCTAAGACATAACCCTAAGACTTAAATTTACGACTTAACCATAAGACTTAACCCTAAGACTTATCCCTAAGACATAACCCTAAGACTTAAATTTAGGACTTAACCACAAGACTTAACCCTAAGACTTAATACTAATACTTAACCTAAGACTTAACCCTGAGACTTAACCTTAAGACTTAACCCTAAGATTTAACCTTAAGACTTAACCCTAAGACTTATCCCTGAGACTTAACCCTAAGACTTATCCCTGAGACTTAACCCTAAGACTTATCCCCAAACCTTAACCTTAAGACTTATTATTAAGATTTAAATTTAAGACTGAATCTTAAGACATAATACTAAGGCTTAACCTTAAGACTTATCCCTAAGACTTAACCCTGAGAATTTAATATAAGACTGAACCTTAGGATGTAACCCTAAGACTTAACACTATAACTTAACCGAAGACAACACTAAGACTTAAATTTAAGACTAAACTTTTAGACTTAACCCTAAGACGTAAACTTAAGAATTAAACATAAATCTTAACCCCGACACTTAACCCTAAGACGTATCCCAAAGACTTAAATTTAAGACTTAAACCTAAGACTCAAACCCTAGGACTTAAGATTTAACCTTAAGACTTAACACAAAGATTTAACCCTAAGATTTAGATTTATGAGTTAACCTTAAGACTTAATCCTAAGACTTAACACTAAGACTTAACCTTAAGACATAACCATAACACTTAAATCTAAGACTTAACCTTAACACTTAACCGTAAGACATAACCTTAAGATTTAACGCTAAGACTCAAATTTACGTCTTATCCTTAAGGCTTAACCCTAAGACTTAAATTTAGGTCTTAACCTTAACAGTTAACCCTAAGACTTAACCCTGAGACTTAAACCTAAGACTTAACCCTAAGACATAACCCTGAGACTTAACCTTAAGACTTAACCTTAAAACTTAACCCTAGGACTTGAATTTAAGACTTAACCTTAAGACTTATCCCTAAGACTTAACCCTGAGACTTAAACCTAATACTTAATCTTAGAGACTTAACCCTTAGACTTAACCTTAAGACTTAACCCTAACACTTATAATTAAGACTTAACCTTGTGACTTAACCTTAAAAACTAAACCTGAGACTTAACCCTAAGACTTAAACTTAAAACTTAACCCTAAGACTTAACCCTATGATTTAAACCTAAGACTTAACTTAAACATAAGACTTAACCCTAAGGCATAACCCTGAGACTTAACCCTACGACTGAACCCTAAGACTAAACCCTAAGACTTAACCTTAAGACTTAACCCTAAGTCTTAACCCTGAGATTAACCGTGAGACTTAACCCAAGGATTTATCCCCAAGACTTAAAATTAAGACTTAAACTTATGACATAACCATAAGAGTTAACCCTGAGATTAAATCTTATGACTTTAACCCTAAGACTTAATATTAATACTTAACCTTAAGACAACACCCTAAGACTTAACCCTAAGACAATAAACCTAAGACGTAACCTTAAATACTTAACTCTAAGTCTTAACCTTAAGACTTAACCCTAAGACATAACTCTAAGACTTAATCTTAAGTCTTAACCTTAAGACCTAACCCTAAGATTTAACCTTAAGACGTGATCTTTAGGACATAACCCTAAGAATTAACCCTAAGACTTAAATTTAATACTTAACCCTAAGACTTAACCCTAAGACTTAATCCTAAGACATAACCCTGAGACTGAAACCTAAGACTTAACCTTAATGCTTAACCCTAAGTCATAACCCTGAGACTTAACATTGAAACTTAGCCTTGAAACTTAACCCTGAGACTTAACCCTAAGCCATATCCCCAAGACTTAACTCTAAGACGTAAACCTAAGACTCAATCCATAAGACTTAACCTTAAGACTTAACCCTAAGTCTCAGCCTTAAGACAGAACCTTACGACTTAACCCTGGGACTTAACCTTGAGACCTTACCTTGAGCCTTAACCCTGAGACTTATCCCTAAGACTTAACCATGAGACTTAACCTTCAGATTTACCGTTAAGTCTTAACTACAAGACTAAACCTTAAAACATAACCTTAAGACTTAACCGTAAGACATAAACCTGAGACTTAACCCTAAGACTTAACTAGAAGACTTAACCCTAAAACTTAACCTTAAGACTTAACCATAAAAATTAAGCCTAAGACTTAACCCTAAAACTTAACCTTAAGGCTCAACCTTAAGACTTGACGTTAAGACTTAAGTTTAAGACTTAACCTTAATACTTTACCCTAAGACGTAAGCCAAAAACTTAACCCTAAGACTTAACCCTAAAGACTTAACTATAAGACTTAACCCTAAGTCTTAACCTTAAGACCTAACTTTAATATTCAAACTTAACACTTAACCTTAGGAGTTAACCCTTAGACTTAACCTTATAACTTAACCCTAAGACATAACATTAAGAGGTAACCATAAGACTTAACTGTAAGACTTAACCTGACACTTAACATTAAGACTTAACCCTAAGAAACAATCCTAAAACTTAACCCTAAGGATTAACATAATGACTTCACCTTAAGACTTGATCCTAAGACTTCACCTTAAGACTTATCCCTAAGACATAACCCTAAGACTTAAATTTACGACTTAACCATAAGACTTAACCCTAAGACTTATCCCTAAGACATAACCCTAAGACTTAAATTTAGGACTTAACCACAAGACTTAACCCTAAGACTTAATACTAATACTTAACCTAAGACTTAACCCTGAGACTTAACCTTAAGACTTAACCCTAAGATTTAACCTTAAGACTTAACCCTAAGACTTATCCCTGAGACTTAACCCTAAGACTTATCCCCAAACCTTAACCTTAAGACTTATTATTAAGATTTAAATTTAAGACTGAATCTTAAGACATAATACTAAGGCTTAACCTTAAGACTTATCCCTAAGACTTAACCCTGAGAATTTAATATAAGACTGAACCTTAGGATGTAACCCTAAGACTTAACACTATAACTTAACCGAAGACAACACTAAGACTTAAATTTAAGACTAAACTTTTAGACTTAACCCGAAGACGTAAACTTAAGAATTAAACATAAATCTTAACCCTGACACTTAACCCTAAGACGTATCCCAAAGACTTAAATTTAAGACTTAAACCTAAGACTCAAACCCTAGGACTTAAGATTTAACCTTAAGACTTAACACAAAGATTTAACCCTAAGATTTAGATTTATGAGTTAACCTTAAAACTTAATCCTAAGACTTAACACTAAGACTTAACCTTAAGACATAACCATAACACTTAAATCTAAGACTTAACCTTAACACTTAACCGTAAGACATAACCTTAAGATTTAACGCTAAGACTCAAATTTATGTCTTATCCTTAAGGCTTAACCCTAAGACTTAAATTTAGGTCTTAACCTTAACAGTTAACCCTAAGACTTAACCCTGAGACTTAAACCTAAGACTTAACCCTAAGACATAACCCTGAGACTTAACCTTAAGACTTAACCTTAAAACTTAACCCTAGGACTTGAATTTAAGACTTAACCTTAAGACTTATCCCTAAGACTTAACCCTGAGACTTAAACCTAATACTTAATCTTAGAGACTTAACCCTTAGACTTAACCTTAAGACTTAACCCTAACACTTATAATTAAGACTTAACCTTGTGACTTAACCTTAAAAACTAAACCTGAGACTTAACCCTAAGACTTAAACTTAAAACTTAACCCTAAGACTTAACCCTATGATTTAAACCTAAGACTTAACTTAAACATAAGACTTAACCCTAAGGCATAACCCTGAGACTTAACCCTACGACTGAACCCTAAGACTAAACCCTAAGACTTAACCTTAAGACTTAACCCTAAGTCTTAACCCTGAGATTAACCGTGAGACTTAACCCAAAGATTTATCCCCAAGACTTAAAATTAAGACTTAAACTTATGACATAACCATAAGAGTTAACCCTGAGATTAAATCTTATGACTTTAACCCTAAGACTTAATATTAATACTTAACCTTAAGACAACACCCTAAGACTTAACCCTAAGACAATAAACCTAAGACGTAACCTTAAATACTTAACTCTAAGTCTTAACCTTAAGACTTAACCCTAAGACATAACTCTAAGACTTAATCTTAAGTCTTAACCTTAAGACCTAACCCTAAGATTTAACCTTAAGACGTGATCTTTAGGACATAACCCTAAGAATTAACCCTAAGACTTAAATTTAATACTTAACCCTGAGACTTAACCCTAAGACTTAATCCTAAGACATAACCCTGAGACTGAAACCTAAGACTTAACCTTAATGCTTAACCCTAAGTCATAACCCTGAGACTTAACATTGAAACTTAGCCTTGAAACTTAACCCTGAGAATTAACCCTAAGCCATATCCCCAAGACTTAACTCTAAGACGTAAACCTAAGACTCAATCCATAAGACTTAACCTTAAGACTTAACCCTAAGTCTCAGCCTTAAGACAGAACCTTACGACTTAACCCTGGGACTTAACCTTGAGACCTTACCTTGAGCCTTAACCCTGAGACTTATCCCTAAGACTTAACCCTGAGACTTAACCTTCAGATTTACCGTTAAGTCTTAACTACAAGACTAAACCTTAAAACATAACCTTAAGACTTAACCGTAAGACATAAACCTGAGACTTAACCCTAAGACTTAACTAGAAGACTTAACCCTAAAACTTAACCTTAAGACTTAACCATAAAAATTAAGCCTAAGACTTAACCCTAAAACTTAACCTTAAGGCTCAACCTTAAGACTTGACGTTAAGACTTAAGTTTAAGACTTAACCTTAATACTTTACCCTAAGACGTAAGCCAAAAACTTAACCCTAAGACTTAACCCTAAAGACTTAACTATAAGACTTAACCCTAAGTCTTAACCTTAAGACCTAACTTTAATATTCAAACTTAACACTTAACCTTAGGAGTTAACCCTTAGACTTAACCTTATAACTTAACCCTAAGACATAACATTAAGAGGTAACCATAAGACTTAACTGTAAGACTTAACCTGACACTTAACATTAAGACTTAACCCTAAGAAACAATCCTAAAACTTAACCCTAAGGAATAACATAATGACTTCACCTTAAGACTTGATCCTAAGACTTCACCTTAAGACTTATCCCTAAGACATAACCCTAAGACTTAAATTTACGACTTAACCCTAAGACTTATCCCTAAGACATAACCCTAAGACTTAAATTTACGACTTAACCATAAGACTTAACCCTAAGACTTATCCCTAAGACATAACCCTAAGACTTAAATTTAGGACTTAACCACAAGACTTAACCCTAAGACTTAATACTAATACTTAACCTAAGACTTAACCCTGAGACTTAACCTTAAGACTTAACCCTAAGATTTAACCTTAAGACTTAACCCTAAGACTTATCCCTGAGACTTAACCCTAAGACTTATCCCTGAGACTTAACCCTAAGACTTATCCCCAAACCTTAACCTTAAGACTTATTATTAAGATTTAAATTTAAGACTGAATCTTAAGACATAATACTAAGGCTTAACCTTAAGACTTATCCCTAAGACTTAACCCTGAGAATTTAATATAAGACTGAACCTTAGGATGTAACCCTAAGACTTAACACTATAACTTAACCGAAGACAACACTAAGACTTAAATTTAAGACTAAACTTTTAGACTTAACCCTAAGACGTAAACTTAAGAATTAAACATAAATCTTAACCCTGACACTTAACCCTAAGACGTATCCCAAAGACTTAAATTTAAGACTTAAACCTAAGACTCAAACCCTAGGACTTAAGATTTAACCTTAAGACTTAACACAAAGATTTAACCCTAAGATTTAGATTTATGAGTTAACCTTAAGACTTAATCCTAAGACTTAACACTAAGACTTAACCTTAAGACATAACCATAACACTTAAATCTAAGACTTAACCTTAACACTTAACCGTAAGACATAACCTTAAGATTTAACGCTAAGACTCAAATTTACGTCTTATCCTTAAGGCTTAACCCTAAGACTTAAATTTAGGTCTTAACCTTAACAGTTAACCCTAAGACTTAACCCTGAGACTTAAACCTAAGACTTAACCCTAAGACATAACCCTGAGACTTAACCTTAAGACTTAACCTTAAAACTTAACCCTAGGACTTGAATTTAAGACTTAACCTTAAGACTTATCCCTAAGACTTAACCCTGAGACTTAAACCTAATACTTAATCTTAGAGACTTAACCCTTAGACTTAACCTTAAGACTTAACCCTAACACTTATAATTAAGACTTAACCTTGTGACTTAACCTTAAAAACTAAACCTGAGACTTAACCCTAAGACTTAAACTTAAAACTTAACCCTAAGACTTAACCCTATGATTTAAACCTAAGACTTAACTTAAACATAAGACTTAACCCTAAGGCATAACCCTGAGACTTAACCCTACGACTGAACCCTAAGACTAAACCCTAAGACTTAACCTTAAGACTTAACCCTAAGTCTTAACCCTGAGATTAACCGTGAGACTTAACCCAAGGATTTATCCCCAAGACTTAAAATTAAGACTTAAACTTATGACATAACCATAAGAGTTAACCCTGAGATTAAATCTTATGACTTTAACCCTAAGACTTAATATTAATACTTAACCTTAAGACAACACCCTAAGACTTAACCCTAAGACAATAAACCTAAGACGTAACCTTAAATACTTAACTCTAAGTCTTAACCTTAAGACTTAACCCTAAGACATAACTCTAAGACTTAATCTTAAGTCTTAACCTTAAGACCTAACCCTAAGATTTAACCTTAAGACGTGATCTTTAGGACATAACCCTAAGAATTAACCCTAAGACTTAAATTTAATACTTAACCCTAAGACTTAACCCTAAGACTTAATCCTAAGACATAACCCTGAGACTGAAACCTAAGACTTAACCTTAATGCTTAACCCTAAGTCATAACCCTGAGACTTAACATTGAAACTTAGCCTTGAAACTTAACCCTGAGACTTAACCCTAAGCCATATCCCCAAGACTTAACTCTAAGACGTAAACCTAAGACTCAATCCATAAGACTTAACCTTAAGACTTAACCCTAAGTCTCAGCCTTAAGACAGAACCTTACGACTTAACCCTGGGACTTAACCTTGAGACCTTACCTTGAGCCTTAACCCTGAGACTTATCCCTAAGACTTAACCATGAGACTTAACCTTCAGATTTACCGTTAAGTCTTAACTACAAGACTAAACCTTAAAACATAACCTTAAGACTTAACCGTAAGACATAAACCTGAGACTTAACCCTAAGACTTAACTAGAAGACTTAACCCTAAAACTTAACCTTAAGACTTAACCATAAAAATTAAGCCTAAGACTTAACCCTAAAACTTAACCTTAAGGCTCAACCTTAAGACTTGACGTTAAGACTTAAGTTTAAGACTTAACCTTAATACTTTACCCTAAGACGTAAGCCAAAAACTTAACCCTAAGACTTAACCCTAAAGACTTAACTATAAGACTTAACCCTAAGTCTTAACCTTAAGACCTAACTTTAATATTCAAACTTAACACTTAACCTTAGGAGTTAACCCTTAGACTTAACCTTATAACTTAACCCTAAGACATAACATTAAGAGGTAACCATAAGACTTAACTGTAAGACTTAACCTGACACTTAACATTAAGACTTAACCCTAAGAAACAATCCTAAAACTTAACCCTAAGGATTAACATAATGACTTCACCTTAAGACTTGATCCTAAGACTTCACCTTAAGACTTATCCCTAAGACATAACCCTAAGACTTAAATTTACGACTTAACCCTAAGACTTATCCCTAAGACATAACCCTAAGACTTAAATTTAGGACTTAACCACAAGACTTAACCCTAAGACTTAATACTAATACTTAACCTAAGACTTAACCCTGAGACTTAACCTTAAGACTTAACCCTAAGATTTAACCTTAAGACTTAACCCTAAGACTTATCCCTGAGACTTAACCCTAAGACTTATCCCTGAGACTTAACCCTAAGACTTATCCCCAAACCTTAACCTTAAGACTTATTATTAAGATTTAAATTTAAGACTGAATCTTAAGACATAATACTAAGGCTTAACCTTAAGACTTATCCCTAAGACTTAACCCTGAGAATTTAATATAAGACTGAACCTTAGGATGTAACCCTAAGACTTAACACTATAACTTAACCGAAGACAACACTAAGACTTAAATTTAAGACTAAACTTTTAGACTTAACCCTAAGACGTAAACTTAAGAATTAAACATAAATCTTAACCCTGACACTTAACCCTAAGACGTATCCCAAAGACTTAAATTTAAGACTTAAACCTAAGACTCAAACCCTAGGACTTAAGATTTAACCTTAAGACTTAACACAAAGATTTAACCCTAAGATTTAGATTTATGAGTTAACCTTAAGACTTAATCCTAAGACTTAACACTAAGACTTAACCTTAAGACATAACCATAACACTTAAATCTAAGACTTAACCTTAACACTTAACCGTAAGACATAACCTTAAGATTTAACGCTAAGACTCAAATTTACGTCTTATCCTTAAGGCTTAACCCTAAGACTTAAATTTAGGTCTTAACCTTAACAGTTAACCCTAAGACTTAACCCTGAGACTTAAACCTAAGACATAACCCTGAGACTTAACCTTAAGACTTAACCTTAAAACTTAACCCTAGGACTTGAATTTAAGACTTAACCTTAAGACTTATCCCTAAGACTTAACGCTGAGACTTAAACCTAATACTTAATCTTAGAGACTTAACCCTTAGACTTAACCTTAAGACTTAACCCTAACACTTATAATTAAGACTTAACCTTGTGACTTAACCTTAAAAACTAAACCTGAGACTTAACCCTAAGACTTAAACTTAAAACTTAACCCTAAGACTTAACCCTATGATTTAAACCTAAGACTTAACTTAAACATAAGACTTAACCCTAAGGCATAACCCTGAGACTTAACCCTACGACTGAACCCTAAGACTAAACCCTAAGACTTAACCTTAAGACTTAACCCTAAGTCTTAACCCTGAGATTAACCGTGAGACTTAACCCAAGGATTTATCCCCAAGACTTAAAATTAAGACTTAAACTTATGACATAGCCATAAGAGTTAACCCTGAGATTAAATCTTATGACTTTAACCCTAAGACTTAATATTAATACTTAACCTTAAGACAACACCCTAAGACTTAACCCTAAGACAATAAACCTAAGACGTAACCTTAAATACTTAACTCTAAGTCTTAACCTTAAGACTTAACCCTAAGACATAACTCTAAGACTTAATCTTAAGTCTTAACCTTAAGACCTAACCCTAAGATTTAACCTTAAGACGTGATCTTTAGGACATAACCCTAAGAATTAACCCTAAGACTTAAATTTAATACTTAACCCTAAGACTTAACCCTAAGACTTAATCCTAAGACATAACCCTGAGACTGAAACCTAAGACTTAACCTTAATGCTTAACCCTAAGTCATAACCCTGAGACTTAACATTGAAACTTAGCCTTGAAACTTAACCCTGAGACTTAACCCTAAGCCATATCCCCAAGACTTAACTCTAAGACGTAAACCTAAGACTCAATCCATAAGACTTAACCTTAAGACTTAACCCTAAGTCTCAGCCTTAAGACAGAACCTTACGACTTAACCCTGGGACTTAACCTTGAGACCTTACCTTGAGCCTTAACCCTGAGACTTATCCCTAAGACTTAACCATGAGACTTAACCTTCAGATTTACCGTTAAGTCTTAACTACAAGACTAAACCTTAAAACATAACCTTAAGACTTAACCGTAAGACATAAACCTGAGACTTAACCCTAAGACTTAACTAGAAGACTTAACCCTAAAACTTAACCTTAAGACTTAACCATAAAAATTAAGCCTAAGACTTAACCCTAAAACTTAACCTTAAGGCTCAACCTTAAGACTTGACGTTAAGACTTAAGTTTAAGACTTAACCTTAATACTTTACCCTAAGACGTAAGCCAAAAACTTAACCCTAAGACTTAACCCTAAAGACTTAACTATAAGACTTAACCCTAAGTCTTAACCTTAAGACCTAACTTTAATATTCAAACTTAACACTTAACCTTAGGAGTTAACCCTTAGACTTAACCTTATAACTTAACCCTAAGACATAACATTAAGAGGTAACCATAAGACTTAACTGTAAGACTTAACCTGACACTTAACATTAAGACTTAACCCTAAGAAACAATCCTAAAACTTAACCCTAAGGATTAACATAATGACTTCACCTTAAGACTTGATCCTAAGACTTCACCTTAAGACTTATCCCTAAGACATAACCCTAAGACTTAAATTTACGACTTAACCATAAGACATAACCCTAAGACTTAAATTTAGGACTTAACCACAAGACTTAA
This sequence comes from Falco peregrinus, assembly GCF_023634155.1. Taxonomy (NCBI): domain Eukaryota; kingdom Metazoa; phylum Chordata; class Aves; order Falconiformes; family Falconidae; genus Falco; species Falco peregrinus. The sequence goes on along the minus strand of NW_026599612.1, from coordinate 119,893 downwards.
CCCTAAGACTTAATACTAATACTTAACCTAAGACTTAACCCTGAGACTTAACCTTAAGACTTAACCCTAAGATTTAACCTTAAGACTTAACCCTAAGACTTATCCCTGAGACTTAACCCTAAGACTTATCCCTGAGACTTAACCCTAAGACTTATCCCCAAACCTTAACCTTAAGACTTATTATTAAGATTTAAATTTAAGACTGAATCTTAAGACATAATACTAAGGCTTAACCTTAAGACTTATCCCTAAGACTTAACCCTGAGAATTTAATATAAGACTGAACCTTAGGATGTAACCCTAAGACTTAACACTATAACTTAACTGAAGACAACACTAAGACTTAAATTTAAGACTAAACTTTTAGACTTAACCCTAAGACGTAAACTTAAGAATTAAACATAAATCTTAACCCTGACACTTAACCCTAAGACGTATCCCAAAGACTTAAATTTAAGACTTAAACCTAAGACTCAAACCCTAGGACTTAAGATTTAACCTTAAGACTTAACACAAAGATTTAACCCTAAGATTTAGATTTATGAGTTAACCTTAAGACTTAATCCTAAGACTTAACACTAAGACTTAACCTTAAGACATAACCATAACACTTAAATCTAAGACTTAACCTTAACACTTAACCGTAAGACATAACCTTAAGATTTAACGCTAAGACTCAAATTTACGTCTTATCCTTAAGGCTTAACCCTAAGACTTAAATTTAGGTCTTAACCTTAACAGTTAACCCTAAGACTTAACCCTGAGACTTAAACCTAAGACTTAACCCTAAGACATAACCCTGAGACTTAACCTTAAAACTTAACCCTAGGACTTGAACTTAAGACTTAACCTTAAGACTTATCCCTAAGACTTAACCCTGAGACTTAAACCTAATACTTAATCTTAGAGACTTAACCCTTAGACTTAACCTTAAGACTTAACCCTAACACTTATAATTAAGACTTAACCTTAAGACTTAACCTTAAAAACTAAACCTGAGACTTAACCCTAAGACTTAAACTTAAAACTTAACCCTAAGACTTAACCCTATGATTTAAACCTAAGACTTAACTTAAACATAAGACTTAACCCTAAGGCATAACCCTGAGACTTAACCCTACGACTGAACCCTAAGACTAAACCCTAAGACTTAACCTTAAGACTTAACCCTAAGTCTTAACCCTGAGATTAACCGTGAGACTTAACCCAAGGATTTATCCCCAAGACTTAAAATTAAGACTTAAACTTATGACATAACCATAAGAGTTAACCCTGAGATTAAATCTTATGACTTTAACCCTAAGACTTAATATTAATACTTAACCTTAAGACAACACCCTAAGACTTAACCCTAAGACAATAAACCTAAGACGTAACCTTAAATACTTAACTCTAAGTCTTAACCTTAAGACTTAACCCTAAGACATAACTCTAAGACTTAATCTTAAGTCTTAACCTTAAGACCTAACCCTAAGATTTAACCTTAAGACGTGATCTTTAGGACATAACCCTAAGAATTAACCCTAAGACTTAAATTTAATACTTAACCCTAAGACTTAACCCTAAGACTTAATCCTAAGACATAACCCTGAGACTGAAACCTAAGACTTAACCTTAATGCTTAACCCTAAGTCATAACCCTGAGACTTAACATTGAAACTTAGCCTTGAAACTTAACCCTGAGACTTAACCCTAAGCCATATCCCCAAGACTTAACTCTAAGACGTAAACCTAAGACTCAATCCATAAGACTTAACCTTAAGACTTAACCCTAAGTCTCAGCCTTAAGACAGAACCTTACGACTTAACCCTGGGACTTAACCTTGAGACCTTACCTTGAGCCTTAACCCTGAGACTTATCCCTAAGACTTAACCATGAGACTTAACCTTCAGATTTACCGTTAAGTCTTAACTACAAGACTAAACCTTAAAACATAACCTTAAGACTTAACCGTAAGACATAAACCGGAGACTTAACCCTAAGACTTAACTAGAAGACTTAACCCTAAAACTTAACCTTAAGACTTAACCATAAAAATTAAGCCTAAGACTTAACCCTAAAACTTAACCTTAAGGCTCAACCTTAAGACTTGACGTTAAGACTTAAGTTTAAGACTTTACCCTAAGATGTAAGCCAAAAACTTAACCCTAAGACTTAACCCTAAAGACTTAACTATAAGACTTAACCCTAAGTCTTAACCTTAAGACCTAACTTTAATATTCAAACTTAACACTTAACCTTAGGAGTTAACCCTTAGACTTAACCTTATAACTTAACCCTAAGACATAACATTAAGAGGTAACCATAAGACTTAACTGTAAGACTTAACCTGACACTTAACATTAAGACTTAACCCTAAGAAACAATCCTAAAACTTAACCCTAAGGATTAACATAATGACTTCACCTTAAGACTTGATCCTAAGACTTCACCTTAAGACTTATCCCTAAGACATAACCCTAAGACTTAAATTTACGACTTTACCATAAGACTTAACCCTAAGACTTATCCCTAAGACATAACCCTAAGACTTAAATTTAGGACTTAACCACAAGACTTAACCCTAAGACTTAATACTAATACTTAACCTAAGACTTAACCCTGAGACTTAACCTTAAGACTTAACCCTAAGATTTAACCTTAAGACTTAACCCTAAGACTTATCCCTGAGACTTAACCCTAAGACTTATCCCTGAGACTTAACCCTAAGACTTATCCCCAAACCTTAACCTTAAGACTTATTATTAAGATTTAAATTTAAGACTGAATCTTAAGACATAATACTAAGGCTTAACCTTAAGACTTATCCCTAAGACTTAACCCTGAGAATTTAATATAAGACTGAACCTTAGGATGTAACCCTAAGACTTAACACTATAACTTAACCGAAGACAACACTAAGACTTAAATTTAAGACTAAACTTTTAGACTTAACCCTAAGACGTAAACTTAAGAATTAAACATAAATCTTAACCCTGACACTTAACCCTAAGACGTATCCCAAAGACTTAAATTTAAGACTTAAACCTAAGACTCAAACCCTAGGACTTAAGATTTAACCTTAAGACTTAACACAAAGATTTAACCCTAAGATTTAGATTTATGAGTTAACCTTAAGACTTAATCCTAAGACTTAACACTAAGACTTAACCTTAAGACATAACCATAACACTTAAATCTAAGACTTAACCTTAACACTTAACCGTAAGACATAACCTTAAGATTTAACGCTAAGACTCAAATTTACGTCTTATCCTTAAGGCTTAACCCTAAGACTTAAATTTAGGTCTTAACCTTAACAGTTAACCCTAAGACTTAACCCTGAGACTTAAACCTAAGACTTAACCCTAAGACATAACCCTGAGACTTAACCTTAAGACTTAACCTTAAAACTTAACCCTAGGACTTGAATTTAAGACTTAACCTTAAGACTTATCCCTAAGACTTAACCCTGAGACTTAAACCTAATACTTAATCTTAGAGACTTAACCCTTAGACTTAACCTTAAGACTTAACCCTAACACTTATAATTAAGACTTAACCTTGTGACTTAACCTTAAAAACTAAACCTGAGACTTAACCCTAAGACTTAAACTTAAAACTTAACCCTAAGACTTAACCCTATGATTTAAACCTAAGACTTAACTTAAACATAAGACTTAACCCTAAGGCATAACCCTGAGACTTAACCCTACGACTGAACCCTAAGACTAAACCCTAAGACTTAACCTTAAGACTTAACCCTAAGTCTTAACCCTGAGATTAACCGTGAGACTTAACCCAAAGATTTATCCCCAAGACTTAAAATTAAGACTTAAACTTATGACATAACCATAAGAGTTAACCCTGAGATTAAATCTTATGACTTTAACCCTAAGACTTAATATTAATACTTAACCTTAAGACAACACCCTAAGACAATAAACCTAAGACGTAACCTTAAATACTTAACTCTAAGTCTTAACCTTAAGACTTAACCCTAAGACATAACTCTAAGACTTAATCTTAAGTCTTAACCTTAAGACCTAACCCTAAGATTTAACCTTAAGACGTGATCTTTAGGACATAACCCTAAGAATTAACCCTAAGACTTAAATTTAATACTTAACCCTAAGACTTAACCCTAAGACTTAATCCTAAGACATAACCCTGAGACTGAAACCTAAGACTTAACCTTAATGCTTAACCCTAAGTCATAACCCTGAGACTTAACATTGAAACTTAGCCTTGAAACTTAACCCTGAGACTTAACCCTAAGCCATATCCCCAAGACTTAACTCTAAGACGTAAACCTAAGACTCAATCCATAAGACTTAACCTTAAGACTTAACCCTAAGTCTCAGCCTTAAGACAGAACCTTACGACTTAACCCTGGGACTTAACCTTGAGACCTTACCTTGAGCCTTAACCCTGAGACTTATCCCTAAGACTTAACCATGAGACTTAACCTTCAGATTTACCGTTAAGTCTTAACTACAAGACTAAACCTTAAAACATAACCTTAAGACTTAACCGTAAGACATAAACCTGAGACTTAACCCTAAGACTTAACTAGAAGACTTAACCCTAAAACTTAACCTTAAGACTTAACCATAAAAATTAAGCCTAAGACTTAACCCTAAAACTTAACCTTAAGGCTCAACCTTAAGACTTGACGTTAAGACTTAAGTTTAAGACTTAACCTTAATACTTTACCCTAAGACGTAAGCCAAAAACTTAACCCTAAGACTTAACCCTAAAGACTTAACTATAAGACTTAACCCTAAGTCTTAACCTTAAGACCTAACTTTAATATTGAAACTTAACACTTAACCTTAGGAGTTAACCCTTAGACTTAACCTTATAACTTAACCCTAAGACATAACATTAAGAGGTAACCATAAGACTTAACTGTAAGACTTAACCTGACACTTAACATTAAGACTTAACCCTAAGAAACAATCCTAAAACTTAACCCTAAGGATTAACATAATGACTTCACCTTAAGACTTATCCCTAAGACATAACCCTAAGACTTAAATTTACGACTTAACCATAAGACTTAACCCTAAGACTTATCCCTAAGACATAACCCTAAGACTTAAATTTAGGACTTAACCACAAGACTTAACCCTAAGACTTAATACTAATACTTAACCTAAGACTTAACCCTGAGACTTAACCTTAAGACTTAACCCTAAGATTTAACCTTAAGACTTAACCCTAAGACTTATCCCTGAGACTTAACCCTAAGACTTATCCCCAAACCTTAACCTTAAGACTTATCCCCAAACCTTAACCTTAAGACTTATGTTTAAGATTTAAATTTAAGACTGAATCTTAAGACATAATACTAAGGCTTAACCTTAAGACTTATCCCTAAGACTTAACCCTGAGAATTTAATATAAGACTGAACCTTAGGATGTAACCCTAAGACTTAACACTATAACTTAACCGAAGACAACACTAAGACTTAAATTTAAGACTAAACTTTTAGACTTAACCCTAAGACGTAAACTTAAGAATTAAACATAAATCTTAACCCTGACACTTAACCCTAAGACGTATCCCAAAGACTTAAATTTAAGACTTAAACCTAAGACTCAAACCCTAGGACTTAAGATTTAACCTTAAGACTTAACACAAAGATTTAACCCTAAGATTTAGATTTATGAGTTAACCTTAAGACTTAATCCTAAGACTTAACACTAAGACTTAACCTTAAGACATAACCATAACACTTAAATCTAAGACTTAACCTTAACACTTAACCGTAAGACATAACCTTAAGATTTAACGCTAAGACTCAAATTTACGTCTTATCCTTAAGGCTTAACCCTAAGACTTAAATTTAGGTCTTAACCTTAACAGTTAACCCTAAGACTTAACCCTGAGACTTAAACCTAAGACTTAACCCTAAGACATAACCCTGAGACTTAACCTTAAGACTTAACCTTAAAACTTAACCCTAGGACTTGAACTTAAGACTTAACCTTAAGACTTATCCCTAAGACTTAACCCTGAGACTTAAACCTAATACTTAATCTTAGAGACTTAACCCTTAGACTTAACCTTAAGACTTAACCCTAACACTTATAATTTAAGACTTAACCTTGTGACTTAACCTTAAAAACTAAACCTGAGACTTAACCCTAAGACTTAAACTTAAAACTTAACCCTAAGACTTAACCCTATGATTTAAACCTAAGACTTAACTTAAACATAAGACTTAACCCTAAGGCATAACCCTGAGACTTAACCCTACGACTGAACCCTAAGACTAAACCCTAAGACTTAACCTTAAGACTTAACCCTAAGTCTTAACCCTGAGATTAACCGTGAGACTTAACCCAAAGATTTATCCCCAAGACTTAAAATTAAGACTTAAACTTATGACATAGCCATAAGAGTTAACCCTGAGATTAAATCTTATGACTTTAACCCTAAGACTTAATATTAATACTTAACCTTAAGACAACACCCTAAGACTTAACCCTAAGACAATAAACCTAAGACGTAACCTTAAATACTTAACTCTAAGTCTTAACCTTAAGACTTAACCCTAAGACATAACTCTAAGACTTAATCTTAAGTCTTAACCTTAAGACCTAACCCTAAGATTTAACCTTAAGACGTGATCTTTAGGACATAACCCTAAGAATTAACCCTAAGACTTAAATTTAATACTTAACCCTAAGACTTAACCCTAAGACTTAATCCTAAGACATAACCCTGAGACTGAAACCTAAGACTTAACCTTAATGCTTAACCCTAAGTCATAACCCTGAGACTTAACATTGAAACTTAGCCTCGAAACTTAACCCTGAGACTTAACCCTAAGCCATATCCCCAAGACTTAACTCTAAGACGTAAACCTAAGACTCAATCCATAAGACTTAACCTTAAGACTTAACCCTAAGTCTCAGCCTTAAGACAGAACCTTACGACTTAACCCTGGGACTTAACCTTGAGACCTTACCTTGAGCCTTAACCCTGAGACTTATCCCTAAGACTTAACCATGAGACTTAACCTTCAGATTTACCGTTAAGTCTTAACTACAAGACTAAACCTTAAAACATAACCTTAAGACTTAACCGTAAGACATAAACCTGAGACTTAACCCTAAGACTTAACTAGAAGACTTAACCCTAAAACTTAACCTTAAGACTTAACCATAAAAATTAAGCCTAAGACTTAACCCTAAAACTTAACCTTAAGGCTCAACCTTAAGACTTGACGTTAAGACTTAAGTTTAAGACTTAACCTTAATACTTTACCCTAAGACGTAAGCCAAAAACTTAACCCTAAGACTTAACCCTAAAGACTTAACTATAAGACTTAACCCTAAGTCTTAACCTTAAGACCTAACTTTAATATTCAAACTTAACACTTAACCTTAGGAGTTAACCCTTAGACTTAACCTTATAACTTAACCCTAAGACATAACATTAAGAGGTAACCATAAGACTTAACTGTAAGACTTAACCTGACACTTAACATTAAGACTTAACCCTAAGAAACAATCCTAAAACTTAACCCTAAGGATTAACATAATGACTTCACCTTAAGACTTGATCCTAAGACTTCACCTTAAGACTTATCCCTAAGACATAACCCTAAGACTTAAATTTACGACTTAACCATAAGACTTAACCCTAAGACTTATCCCTAAGACATAACCCTAAGACTTAAATATAGGACTTAACCACAAGACTTAACCCTAAGACTTAATACTAATACTTAACCTAAGACTTAACCCTGAGACTTAACCTTAAGACTTAACCCTAAGATTTAACCTTAAGACTTAACCCTAAGACTTATCCCTGAGACTTAACCCTAAGACTTATCCCCAAACCTTAACCTTAAGACTTATTATTAAGATTTAAATTTAAGACTGAATCTTAAGACATAATACTAAGGCTTAACCTTAAGACTTATCCCTAAGACTTAACCCTGAGAATTTAATATAAGACTGAACCTTAGGATGTAACCCTAAGACTTAACACTATAACTTAACCGAAGACAACACTAAGACTTAAATTTAAGACTAAACTTTTAGACTTAACCCTAAGACGTAAACTTAAGAATTAAACATAAATCTTAACCCTGACACTTAACCCTAAGACGTATCCCAAAGACTTAAATTTAAGACTTAAACCTAAGACTCAAACCCTAGGACTTAAGATTTAACCTTAAGACTTAACACAAAGATTTAACCCTAAGATTTAGATTTATGAGTTAACCTTAAGACTTAATCCTAAGACTTAACACTAAGACTTAACCTTAAGACATAACCATAACACTTAAATCTAAGACTTAACCTTAACACTTAACCGTAAGACATAACCTTAAGATTTAACGCTAAGACTCAAATTTACGTCTTATCCTTAAGGCTTAACCCTAAGACTTAAATTTAGGTCTTAACCTTAACAGTTAACCCTAAGACTTAACCCTGAGACTTAAACCTAAGACTTAACCCTAAGACATAACCCTGAGACTTAACCTTAAGACTTAACCTTAAAACTTAACCCTAGGACTTGAATTTAAGACTTAACCTTAAGACTTATCCCTAAGACTTAACCCTGAGACTTAAACCTAATACTTAATCTTAGAGACTTAACCCTTAGACTTAACCTTAAGACTTAACCCTAACACTTATAATTAAGACTTAACCTTGTGACTTAACCTTAAAAACTAAACCTGAGACTTAACCCTAAGACTTAAACTTAAAACTTAACCCTAAGACTTAACCCTATGATTTAAACCTAAGACTTAACTTAAACATAAGACTTAACCCTAAGGCATAACCCTGAGACTTAACCCTACGACTGAACCCTAAGACTAAACCCTAAGACTTAACCTTAAGACTTAACCCTAAGTCTTAACCCTGAGATTAACCGTGAGACTTAACCCAAAGATTTATCCCCAAGACTTAAAATTAAGACTTAAACTTATGACATAGCCATAAGAGTTAACCCTGAGATTAAATCTTATGACTTTAACCCTAAGACTTAATATTAATACTTAACCTTAAGACAACACCCTAAGACTTAACCCTAAGACAATAAACCTAAGACGTAACCTTAAATACTTAACTCTAAGTCTTAACCTTAAGACTTAACCCTAAGACATAACTCTAAGACTTAATCTTAAGTCTTAACCTTAAGACCTAACCCTAAGATTTAACCTTAAGACGTGATCTTTAGGACATAACCCTAAGAATTAACCCTAAGACTTAAATTTAATACTTAACCCTAAGACTTAACCCTAAGACTTAATCCTAAGACATAACCCTGAGACTGAAACCTAAGACTTAACCTTAATGCTTAACCCTAAGTCATAACCCTGAGACTTAACATTGAAACTTAGCCTTGAAACTTAACCCTGAGACTTAACCCTAAGCCATATCCCCAAGACTTAACTCTAAGACGTAAACCTAAGACTCAATCCATAAGACTTAACCTTAAGACTTAACCCTAAGTCTCAGCCTTAAGACAGAACCTTACGACTTAACCCTGGGACTTAACCTTGAGACCTTACCTTGAGCCTTAACCCTGAGACTTATCCCTAAGACTTAACCATGAGACTTAACCTTCAGATTTACCGTTAAGTCTTAACTACAAGACTAAACCTTAAAACATAACCTTAAGACTTAACCGTAAGACATAAACCTGAGACTTAACCCTAAGACTTAACTAGAAGACTTAACCCTAAAACTTAACCTTAAGACTTAACCATAAAAATTAAGCCTAAGACTTAACCCTAAAACTTAACCTTAAGGCTCAACCTTAAGACTTGACGTTAAGACTTAAGTTTAAGACTTAACCTTAATACTTTACCCTAAGACGTAAGCCAAAAACTTAACCCTAAGACTTAACCCTAAAGACTTAACTATAAGACTTAACCCTAAGTCTTAACCTTAAGACCTAACTTTAATATTCAAACTTAACACTTAACCTTAGGAGTTAACCCTTAGACTTAACCTTATAACTTAACCCTAAGACATAACATTAAGAGGTAACCATAAGACTTAACTGTAAGACTTAACCTGACACTTAACATTAAGACTTAACCCTAAGAAACAATCCTAAAACTTAACCCTAAGGATTAACATAATGACTTCACCTTAAGACTTGATCCTAAGACTTCACCTTAAGACTTATCCCTAAGACATAACCCTAAGACTTAAATTTACGACTTAACCATAAGACTTAACCCTAAGACTTATCCCTAAGACATAACCCTAAGACTTAAATTTAGGACTTAACCACAAGACTTAACCCTAAGACTTAATACTAATACTTAACCTAAGACTTAACCCTGAGACTTAACCTTAAGACTTAACCCTAAGATTTAACCTTAAGACTTAACCCTAAGACTTATCCCTGAGACTTAACCCTAAGACTTATCCCCAAACCTTAACCTTAAGACTTATTATTAAGATTTAAATTTAAGACTGAATCTTAAGACATAATACTAAGGCTTAACCTTAAGACTTATCCCTAAGACTTAACCCTGAGAATTTAATATAAGACTGAACCTTAGGATGTAACCCTAAGACTTAACACTATAACTTAACCGAAGACAACACTAAGACTTAAATTTAAGACTAAACTTTTAGACTTAACCCTAAGACGTAAACTTAAGAATTAAACATAAATCTTAACCCTGACACTTAACCCTAAGACGTATCCCAAAGACTTAAATTTAAGACTTAAACCTAAGACTCAAACCCTAGGACTTAAGATTTAACCTTAAGACTTAACACAAAGATTTAACCCTAAGATTTAGATTTATGAGTTAACCTTAAGACTTAATCCTAAGACTTAACACTAAGACTTAACCTTAAGACATAACCATAACACTTAAATCTAAGACTTAACCTTAACACTTAACCGTAAGACATAACCTTAAGATTTAACGCTAAGACTCAAATTTACGTCTTATCCTTAAGGCTTAACCCTAAGACTTAAATTTAGGTCTTAACCTTAACAGTTAACCCTAAGACTTAACCCTGAGACTTAAACCTAAGACTTAACCCTAAGACATAACCCTGAGACTTAACCTTAAGACTTAACCTTAAAACTTAACCCTAGGACTTGAACTTAAGACTTAACCTTAAGACTTATCCCTAAGACTTAACCCTGAGACTTAAACCTAATACTTAATCTTAGAGACTTAACCCTTAGACTTAACCTTAAGACTTAACCCTAACACTTATAATTAAGACTTAACCTTGTGACTTAACCTTAAAAACTAAACCTGAGACTTAACCCTAAGACTTAAACTTAAAACTTAACCCTAAGACTTAACCCTATGATTTAAACCTAAGACTTAACTTAAACATAAGACTTAACCCTAAGGCATAACCCTGAGACTTAACCCTACGACTGAACCCTAAGACTAAACCCTAAGACTTAACCTTAAGACTTAACCCTAAGTCTTAACCCTGAGATTAACCGTGAGACTTAACCCAAAGATTTATCCCCAAGACTTAAAATTAAGACTTAAACTTATGACATAGCCATAAGAGTTAACCCTGAGATTAAATCTTATGACTTTAACCCTAAGACTTAATATTAATACTTAACCTTAAGACAACACCCTAAGACTTAACCCTAAGACAATAAACCTAAGACGTAACCTTAAATACTTAACTCTAAGTCTTAACCTTAAGACTTAACCCTAAGACATAACTCTAAGACTTAATCTTAAGTCTTAACCTTAAGACCTAACCCTAAGATTTAACCTTAAGACGTGATCTTTAGGACATAACCCTAAGAATTAACCCTAAGACTTAAATTTAATACTTAACCCTAAGACTTAACCCTAAGACTTAATCCTAAGACATAACCCTGAGACTGAAACCTAAGACTTAACCTTAATGCTTAACCCTAAGTCATAACCCTGAGACTTAACATTGAAACTTAGCCTTGAAACTTAACCCTGAGACTTAACCCTAAGCCATATCCCCAAGACTTAACTCTAAGACGTAAACCTAAGATTCAATCCATAAGACTTAACCTTAAGACTTAACCCTAAGTCTCAGCCTTAAGACAGAACCTTACGACTTAACCCTGGGACTTAACCTTGAGACCTTACCTTGAGCCTTAACCCTGAGACTTATCCCTAAGACTTAACCATGAGACTTAACCTTCAGATTTACCGTTAAGTCTTAACTACAAGACTAAACCTTAAAACATAACCTTAAGACTTAACCGTAAGACATAAACCTGAGACTTAACCCTAAGACTTAACTAGAAGACTTAACCCTAAAACTTAACCTTAAGACTTAACCATAAAAATTAAGCCTAAGACTTAACCCTAAAACTTAACCTTAAGGCTCAACCTTAAGACTTGACGTTAAGACTTAAGTTTAAGACTTAACCTTAATACTTTACCCTAAGACGTAAGCCAAAAACTTAACCCTAAGACTTAACCCTAAAGACTTAACTATAAGACTTAACCCTAAGTCTTAACCTTAAGACCTAACTTTAATATTCAAACTTAACACTTAACCTTAGGAGTTAACCCTTAGACTTAACCTTATAACTTAACCCTAAGACATAACATTAAGAGGTAACCATAAGACTTAACTGTAAGACTTAACCTGACACTTAACATTAAGACTTAACCCTAAGAAACAATCCTAAAACTTAACCCTAAGGATTAACATAATGACTTCACCTTAAGACTTGATCCTAAGACTTCACCTTAAGACTTATCCCTAAGACATAACCCTAAGACTTAAATTTACGACTTAACCATAAGACTTAACCCTAAGACTTATCCCTAAGACATAACCCTAAGACTTAAATTTAGGACTTAACCACAAGACTTAACCCTAAGACTTAATACTAATACTTAACCTAAGACTTAACCCTGAGACTTAACCTTAAGACTTAACCCTAAGATTTAACCTTAAGACTTAACCCTAAGACTTATCCCTGAGACTTAACCCTAAGACTTATCCCCAAACCTTAACCTTAAGACTTATTATTAAGATTTAAATTTAAGACTGAATCTTAAGACATAATACTAAGGCTTAACCTTAAGACTTATCCCTAAGACTTAACCCTGAGAATTTAATATAAGACTGAACCTTAGGATGTAACCCTAAGACTTAACACTATAACTTAACCGAAGACAACACTAAGACTTAAATTTAAGACTAAACTTTTAGACTTAACCCTAAGACGTAAACTTAAGAATTAAACATAAATCTTAACCCTGACACTTAACCCTAAGACGTATCCCAAAGACTTAAATTTAAGACTTAAACCTAAGACTCAAACCCTAGGACTTAAGATTTAACCTTAAGACTTAACACAAAGATTTAACCCTAAGATTTAGATTTATGAGTTAACCTTAAGACTTAATCCTAAGACTTAACACTAAGACTTAACCTTAAGACATAACCATAACACTTAAATCTAAGACTTAACCTTAACACTTAACCGTAAGACATAACCTTAAGATTTAACGCTAAGACTCAAATTTACGTCTTATCCTTAAGGCTTAACCCTAAGACTTAAATTTAGGTCTTAACCTTAACAGTTAACCCTAAGACTTAACCCTGAGACTTAAACCTAAGACTTAACCCTAAGACATAACCCTGAGACTTAACCTTAAGACTTAACCTTAAAACTTAACCCTAGGACTTGAACTTAAGACTTAACCTTAAGACTTATCCCTAAGACTTAACCCTGAGACTTAAACCTAATACTTAATCTTAGAGACTTAACCCTTAGACTTAACCTTAAGACTTAACCCTAACACTTATAATTAAGACTTAACCTTGTGACTTAACCTTAAAAACTAAACCTGAGACTTAACCCTAAGACTTAAACTTAAAACTTAACCCTAAGACTTAACCCTATGATTTAAACCTAAGACTTAACTTAAACATAAGACTTAACCCTAAGGCATAACCCTGAGACTTAACCCTACGACTGAACCCTAAGACTAAACCCTAAGACTTAACCTTAAGACTTAACCCTAAGTCTTAACCCTGAGATTAACCGTGAGACTTAACCCAAAGATTTATCCCCAAGACTTAAAATTAAGACTTAAACTTATGACATAGCCATAAGAGTTAACCCTGAGATTAAATCTTATGACTTTAACCCTAAGACTTAATATTAATACTTAACCTTAAGACAACACCCTAAGACTTAACCCTAAGACAATAAACCTAAGACGTAACCTTAAATACTTAACTCTAAGTCTTAACCTTAAGACTTAACCCTAAGACATAACTCTAAGACTTAATCTTAAGTCTTAACCTTAAGACCTAACCCTAAGATTTAACCTTAAGACGTGATCTTTAGGACATAACCCTAAGAATTAACCCTAAGACTTAAATTTAATACTTAACCCTAAGACTTAACCCTAAGACTTAATCCTAAGACATAACCCTGAGACTGAAACCTAAGACTTAACCTTAATGCTTAACCCTAAGTCATAACCCTGAGACTTAACATTGAAACTTAGCCTTGAAACTTAACCCTGAGACTTAACCCTAAGCCATATCCCCAAGACTTAACTCTAAGACGTAAACCTAAGACTCAATCCATAAGACTTAACCTTAAGACTTAACCCTAAGTCTCAGCCTTAAGACAGAACCTTACGACTTAACCCTGGGACTTAACCTTGAGACCTTACCTTGAGCCTTAACCCTGAGACTTATCCCTAAGACTTAACCATGAGACTTAACCTTCAGATTTACCGTTAAGTCTTAACTACAAGACTAAACCTTAAAACATAACCTTAAGACTTAACCGTAAGACATAAACCTGAGACTTAACCCTAAGACTTAACTAGAAGACTTAACCCTAAAACTTAACCTTAAGACTTAACCATAAAAATTAAGCCTAAGACTTAACCCTAAAACTTAACCTTAAGGCTCAACCTTAAGACTTGACGTTAAGACTTAAGTTTAAGACTTAACCTTAATACTTTACCCTAAGACGTAAGCCAAAAACTTAACCCTAAGACTTAACCCTAAAGACTTAACTATAAGACTTAACCCTAAGTCTTAACCTTAAGACCTAACTTTAATATTCAAACTTAACACTTAACCTTAGGAGTTAACCCTTAGACTTAACCTTATAACTTAACCCTAAGACATAACATTAAGAGGTAACCATAAGACTTAACTGTAAGACTTAACCTGACACTTAACATTAAGACTTAACCCTAAGAAACAATCCTAAAACTTAACCCTAAGGATTAACATAATGACTTCACCTTAAGACTTGATCCTAAGACTTCACCTTAAGACTTATCCCTAAGACATAACCCTAAGACTTAAATTTACGACTTAACCATAAGACTTAACCCTAAGACTTATCCCTAAGACATAACCCTAAGACTTAAATTTAGGACTTAACCACAAGACTTAACCCTAAGACTTAATACTAATACTTAACCTAAGACTTAACCCTGAGACTTAACCTTAAGACTTAACCCTAAGATTTAACCTTAAGACTTAACCCTAAGACTTATCCCTGAGACTTAACCCTAAGACTTATCCCCAAACCTTAACCTTAAGACTTATTATTAAGATTTAAATTTAAGACTGAATCTTAAGACATAATACTAAGGCTTAACCTTAAGACTTATCCCTAAGACTTAACCCTGAGAATTTAATATAAGACTGAACCTTAGGATGTAACCCTAAGACTTAACACTATAACTTAACCGAAGACAACACTAAGACTTAAATTTAAGACTAAACTTTTAGACTTAACCCTAAGACGTAAACTTAAGAATTAAACATAAATCTTAACCCTGACACTTAACCCTAAGACGTATCCCAAAGACTTAAATTTAAGACTTAAACCTAAGACTCAAACCCTAGGACTTAAGATTTAACCTTAAGACTTAACACAAAGATTTAACCCTAAGATTTAGATTTATGAGTTAACCTTAAGACTTAATCCTAAGACTTAACACTAAGACTTAACCTTAAGACATAACCATAACACTTAAATCTAAGACTTAACCTTAACACTTAACCGTAAGACATAACCTTAAGATTTAACGCTAAGACTCAAATTTACGTCTTATCCTTAAGGCTTAACCCTAAGACTTAAATTTAGGTCTTAACCTTAACAGTTAACCCTAAGACTTAACCCTGAGACTTAAACCTAAGACTTAACCCTAAGACATAACCCTGAGACTTAACCTTAAGACTTAACCTTAAAACTTAACCCTAGGACTTGAACTTAAGACTTAACCTTAAGACTTATCCCTAAGACTTAACCCTGAGACTTAAACCTAATACTTAATCTTAGAGACTTAACCCTTAGACTTAACCTTAAGACTTAACCCTAACACTTATAATTAAGACTTAACCTTGTGACTTAACCTTAAAAACTAAACCTGAGACTTAACCCTAAGACTTAAACTTAAAACTTAACCCTAAGACTTAACCCTATGATTTAAACCTAAGACTTAACTTAAACATAAGACTTAACCCTAAGGCATAACCCTGAGACTTAACCCTACGACTGAACCCTAAGACTAAACCCTAAGACTTAACCTTAAGACTTAACCCTAAGTCTTAACCCTGAGATTAACCGTGAGACTTAACCCAAAGATTTATCCCCAAGACTTAAAATTAAGACTTAAACTTATGACATAGCCATAAGAGTTAACCCTGAGATTAAATCTTATGACTTTAACCCTAAGACTTAATATTAATACTTAACCTTAAGACAACACCCTAAGACTTAACCCTAAGACAATAAACCTAAGACGTAACCTTAAATACTTAACTCTAAGTCTTAACCTTAAGACTTAACCCTAAGACATAACTCTAAGACTTAATCTTAAGTCTTAACCTTAAGACCTAACCCTAAGGTTTAACCTTAAGACGTGATCTTTAGGACATAACCCTAAGAATTAACCCTAAGACTTAAATTTAATACTTAACCCTAAGACTTAACCCTAAGACTTAATCCTAAGACATAACCCTGAGACTGAAACCTAAGACTTAACCTTAATGCTTAACCCTAAGTCATAACCCTGAGACTTAACATTGAAACTTAGCCTTGAAACTTAACCCTGAGACTTAACCCTAAGCCATATCCCCAAGACTTAACTCTAAGACGTAAACCTAAGATTCAATCCATAAGACTTAACCTTAAGACTTAACCCTAAGTCTCAGCCTTAAGACAGAACCTTACGACTTAACCCTGGGACTTAACCTTGAGACCTTACCTTGAGCCTTAACCCTGAGACTTATCCCTAAGACTTAACCATGAGACTTAACCTTCAGATTTACCGTTAAGTCTTAACTACAAGACTAAACCTTAAAACATAACCTTAAGACTTAACCGTAAGACATAAACCTGAGACTTAACCCTAAGACTTAACTAGAAGACTTAACCCTAAAACTTAACCTTAAGACTTAACCATAAAAATTAAGCCTAAGACTTAACCCTAAAACTTAACCTTAAGGCTCAACCTTAAGACTTGACGTTAAGACTTAAGTTTAAGACTTAACCTTAATACTTTACCCTAAGACGTAAGCCAAAAACTTAACCCTAAGACTTAACCCTAAAGACTTAACTATAAGACTTAACCCTAAGTCTTAACCTTAAGACCTAACTTTAATATTCAAACTTAACACTTAACCTTAGGAGTTAACCCTTAGACTTAACCTTATAACTTAACCCTAAGACATAACATTAAGAGGTAACCATAAGACTTAACTGTAAGACTTAACCTGACACTTAACATTAAGACTTAACCCTAAGAAACAATCCTAAAACTTAACCCTAAGGATTAACATAATGACTTCACCTTAAGACTTGATCCTAAGACTTCACCTTAAGACTTATCCCTAAGACATAACCCTAAGACTTAAATTTACGACTTAACCATAAGACTTAACCCTAAGACTTATCCCTAAGACATAACCCTAAGACTTAAATTTAGGACTTAACCACAAGACTTAACCCTAAGACTTAATACTAATACTTAACCTAAGACTTAACCCTGAGACTTAACCTTAAGACTTAACCCTAAGATTTAACCTTAAGACTTAACCCTAAGACTTATCCCTGAGACTTAACCCTAAGACTTATCCCTGAGACTTAACCCTAAGACTTATCCCCAAACCTTAACCTTAAGACTTATTATTAAGATTTAAATTTAAGACTGAATCTTAAGACATAATACTAAGGCTTAACCTTAAGACTTATCCCTAAGACTTAACCCTGAGAATTTAATATAAGACTGAACCTTAGGATGTAACCCTAAGACTTAACACTATAACTTAACCGAAGACAACACTAAGACTTAAATTTAAGACTAAACTTTTAGACTTAACCCGAAGACGTAAACTTAAGAATTAAACATAAATCTTAACCCTGACACTTAACCCTAAGACGTATCCCAAAGACTTAAATTTAAGACTTAAACCTAAGACTCAAACCCTAGGACTTAAGATTTAACCTTAAGACTTAACACAAAGATTTAACCCTAAGATTTAGATTTATGAGTTAACCTTAAGACTTAATCCTAAGACTTAACACTAAGACTTAACCTTAAGACATAACCATAACACTTAAATCTAAGACTTAACCTTAACACTTAACCGTAAGACATAACCTTAAGATTTAACGCTAAGACTCAAATTTACGTCTTATCCTTAAGGCTTAACCCTAAGACTTAAATTTAGGTCTTAACCTTAACAGTTAACCCTAAGACTTAACCCTGAGACTTAAACCTAAGACTTAACCCTAAGACATAACCCTGAGACTTAACCTTAAGACTTAACCTTAAAACTTAACCCTAGGACTTGAACTTAAGACTTAACCTTAAGACTTATCCCTAAGACTTAACCCTGAGACTTAAACCTAATACTTAATCTTAGAGACTTAACCCTTAGACTTAACCTTAAGACTTAACCCTAACACTTATAATTAAGACTTAACCTTAAGACTTAACCTTGTGACTTAACCTTAAAAACTAAACCTGAGACTTAACCCTAAGACTTAAACTTAAAACTTAACCCTAAGACTTAACCCTATGATTTAAACCTAAGACTTAACTTAAACATAAGACTTAGCCCTAAGGCATAACCCTGAGACTTAACCCTACGACTGAACCCTAAGACTAAACCCTAAGACTTAACCTTAAGACTTAACCCTAAGTCTTAACCCTGAGATTAACCGTGAGACTTAACCCAAAGATTTATCCCCAAGACTTAAAATTAAGACTTAAACTTATGACATAACCATAAGAGTTAACCCTGAGATTAAATCTTATGACTTTAACCCTAAGACTTAATATTAATACTTAACCTTAAGACAACACCCTAAGACTTAACCCTAAGACAATAAACCTAAGACGTAACCTTAAATACTTAACTCTAAGTCTTAACCTTAAGACTTAACCCTAAGACATAACTCTAAGACTTAATCTTAAGTCTTAACCTTAAGACCTAACCCTAAGATTTAACCTTAAGACGTGATCTTTAGGACATAACCCTAAGAATTAACCCTAAGACTTAAATTTAATACTTAACCCTAAGACTTAACCCTAAGACTTAATCCTAAGACATAACCCTGAGACTGAAACCTAAGACTTAACCTTAATGCTTAACCCTAAGTCATAACCCTGAGACTTAACATTGAAACTTAGCCTTGAAACTTAACCCTGAGATTTAACCCTAAGCCATATCCCCAAGACTTAACTCTAAGACGTAAACCTAAGACTCAATCCATAAGACTTAACCTTAAGACTTAACCCTAAGTCTCAGCCTTAAGACAGAACCTTACGACTTAACCCTGGGACTTAACCTTGAGACCTTACCTTGAGCCTTAACCCTGAGACTTATCCCTAAGACTTAACCATGAGACTTAACCTTCAGATTTACCGTTAAGTCTTAACTACAAGACTAAACCTTAAAACATAACCTTAAGACTTAACCGTAAGACATAAACCTGAGACTTAACCCTAAGACTTAACTAGAAGACTTAACCCTAAAACTTAACCTTAAGACTTAACCATAAAAATTAAGCCTAAGACTTAACCCTAAAACTTAACCTTAAGGCTCAACCTTAAGACTTGACGTTAAGACTTAAGTTTAAGACTTAACCTTAATACTTTACCCTAAGACGTAAGCCAAAAACTTAACCCTAAGACTTAACCCTAAAGACTTAACTATAAGACTTAACCCTAAGTCTTAACCTTAAGACCTAACTTTAATATTCAAACTTAACACTTAACCTTAGGAGTTAACCCTTAGACTTAACCTTATAACTTAACCCTAAGACATAACATTAAGAGGTAACCATAAGACTTAACTGTAAGACTTAACCTGACACTTAACATTAAGACTTAACCCTAAGAAACAATCCTAAAACTTAACCCTAAGGATTAACATAATGACTTCACCTTAAGACTTGATCCTAAGACTTCACCTTAAGACTTATCCCTAAGACATAACCCTAAGACTTAAATTTACGACTTAACCATAAGACTTAACCCTAAGACTTATCCCTAAGACATAACCCTAAGACTTAAACTTAGGACTTAACCACAAGACTTAACCCTAAGACTTAATACTAATACTTAACCTAAGACTTAACCCTGAGACTTAACCTTAAGACTTAACCCTAAGATTTAACCTTAAGACTTAACCCTAAGACTTATCCCTGAGACTTAACCCTAAGACTTATCCCTGAGACTTAACCCTAAGACTTATCCCCAAACCTTAACCTTAAGACTTATTATTAAGATTTAAATTTAAGACTGAATCTTAAGACATAATACTAAGGCTTAACCTTAAGACTTATCCCTAAGACTTAACCCTGAGAATTTAATATAAGACTGAACCTTAGGATGTAACCCTAAGACTTAACACTATAACTTAACCGAAGACAACACTAAGACTTAAATTTAAGACTAAACTTTTAGACTTAACCCTAAGACGTAAACTTAAGAATTAAACATAAATCTTAACCCTGACACTTAACCCTAAGACGTATCCCAAAGACTTAAATTTAAGACTTAAACCTAAGACTCAAACCCTAGGACTTAAGATTTAACCTTAAGACTTAACACAAAGATTTAACCCTAAGATTTAGATTTATGAGTTAACCTTAAGACTTAATCCTAAGACTTAACACTAAGACTTAACCTTAAGACATAACCATAACACTTAAATCTAAGACTTAACCTTAACACTTAACCGTAAGACATAACCTTAAGATTTAACGCTAAGACTCAAATTTACGTCTTATCCTTAAGGCTTAACCCTAAGACTTAAATTTAGGTCTTAACCTTAACAGTTAACCCTAAGACTTAACCCTGAGTCTTAAACCTAAGACTTAACCCTAAGACATAACCCTGAGACTTAACCTTAAGACTTAACCTCAAAACTTAACCCTAGGACTTGAACTTAAGACTTAACCTTAAGACTTATCCCTAAGACTTAACCCTGAGACTTAAACCTAATACTTAATCTTAGAGACTTAACCCTTAGACTTAACCTTAAGACTTAACCCTAACACTTATAATTAAGACTTAACCTTGTGACTTAACCTTAAAAACTAAACCTGAGACTTAACCCTAAGACTTAAACTTAAAACTTAACCCTAAGACTTAACCCTATGATTTAAACCTAAGACTTAACTTAAACATAAGACTTAACCCTAAGGCATAACCCTGAGACTTAACCCTACGACTGAACCCTAAGACTAAACCCTAAGACTTAACCTTAAGACTTAACCCTAAGTCTTAACCCTGAGATTAACCGTGAGACTTAACCCAAGGATTTATCCCCAAGACTTAAAATTAAGACTTAAACTTATGACATAGCCATAAGAGTTAACCCTGAGATTAAATCTTATGACTTTAACCCTAAGACTTAATATTAATACTTAACCTTAAGACAACACCCTAAGACTTAACCCTAAGACAATAAACCTAAGACGTAACCTTAAATACTTAACTCTAAGTCTTAACCTTAAGACTTAACCCTAAGACATAACTCTAAGACTTAATCTTAAGTCTTAACCTTAAGACCTAACCCTAAGATTTAACCTTAAGACGTGATCTTTAGGACATAACCCTAAGAATTAACCCTAAGACTTAAATTTAATACTTAACCCTAAGACTTAACCCTAAGACTTAATCCTAAGACATAACCCTGAGACTGAAACCTAAGACTTAACCTTAATGCTTAACCCTAAGTCATAACCCTGAGACTTAACATTGAAACTTAGCCTTGAAACTTAACCCTGAGACTTAACCCTAAGCCATATCCCCAAGACTTAACTCTAAGACGTAAACCTAAGACTCAATCCATAAGACTTAACCTTAAGACTTAACCCTAAGTCTCAGCCTTAAGACAGAACCTTACGACTTAACCCTGGGACTTAACCTTGAGACCTTACCTTGAGCCTTAACCCTGAGACTTATCCCTAAGACTTAACCATGAGACTTAACCTTCAGATTTACCGTTAAGTCTTAACTACAAGACTAAACCTTAAAACATAACCTTAAGACTTAACCGTAAGACATAAACCTGAGACTTAACCCTAAGACTTAACTAGAAGACTTAACCCTAAAACTTAACCTTAAGACTTAACCATAAAAATTAAGCCTAAGACTTAACCCTAAAACTTAACCTTAAGGCTCAACCTTAAGACTTGACGTTAAGACTTAAGTTTAAGACTTAACCTTAATACTTTACCCTAAGACGTAAGCCAAAAACTTAACCCTAAGACTTAACCCTAAAGACCTAACTATAAGACTTAACCCTAAGTCTTAACCTTAAGACCTAACTTTAATATTCAAACTTAACACTTAACCTTAGGAGTTAACCCTTAGACTTAACCTTATAACTTAACCCTAAGACATAACATTAAGAGGTAACCATAAGACTTAACTGTAAGACTTAACCTGACACTTAACATTAAGACTTAACCCTAAGAAACAATCCTAAAACTTAACCCTAAGGATTAACATAATGACTTCACCTTAAGACTTGATCCTAAGACTTCACCTTAAGACTTATCCCTAAGACATAACGCTAAGACTTAAATTTACGACTTAACCATAAGACTTAACCCTAAGACTTATCCCTAAGACATAACCCTAAGACTTAAATTTAGGACTTAACCACAAGACTTAACCCTAAGACTTAATACTAATACTTAACCTAAGACTTAACCCTGAGACTTAACCTTAAGACTTAACCCTAAGATTTAACCTTAAGACTTAACCCTAAGACTTATCCCTGAGACTTAACCCTAAGACTTATCCCTGAGACTTAACCCTAAGACTTATCCCCAAACCTTAACCTTAAGACTTATTATTAAGATTTAAATTTAAGACTGAATCTTAAGACATAATACTAAGGCTTAACCTTAAGACTTATCCCTAAGACTTAACCCTGAGAATTTAATATAAGACTGAACCTTAGGATGTAACCCTAAGACTTAACACTATAACTTAACCGAAGACAACACTAAGACTTAAATTTAAGACTAAACTTTTAGACTTAACCCTAAGACGTAAACTTAAGAATTAAACATAAATCTTAACCCTGACACTTAACCCTAAGACGTATCCCAAAGACTTAAATTTAAGACTTAAACCTAAGACTCAAACCCTAGGACTTAAGATTTAACCTTAAGACTTAACACAAAGATTTAACCCTAAATTTAGATTTATGAGTTAACCTTAAGACTTAATCCTAAGACTTAACACTAAGACTTAACCTTAAGACATAACCATAACACTTAAATCTAAGACTTAACCTTAACACTTAACCGTAAGACATAACCTTAAGATTTAACGCTAAGACTCAAATTTACGTCTTATCCTTAAGGCTTAACCCTAAGACTTAAATTTAGGTCTTAACCTTAACAGTTAACCCTAAGACTTAACCCTGAGACTTAAACATAAGACTTAACCCTAAGACATAACCCTGAGACTTAACCTTAAGACTTAACCTTAAAACTTAACCCTAGGACTTGAACTTAAGACTTAACCTTAAGACTTATCCCTAAGACTTAACCCTGAGACTTAAACCTAATACTTAATCTTAGAGACTTAACCCTTAGACTTAACCTTAAGACTTAACCCTAACACTTATAATTAAGACTTAACCTTGTGACTTAACCTTAAAAACTAAACCTGAGACTTAACCCTAAGACTTAAACTTAAAACTTAACCCTAAGACTTAACCCTATGATTTAAACCTAAGACTTAACTTAAACATAAGACTTAGCCCTAAGGCATAACCCTGAGACTTAACCCTACGACTGAACCCTAAGACTAAACCCTAAGACTTAACCTTAAGACTTAACCCTAAGTCTTAACCCTGAGATTAACCGTGAGACTTAACCCAAAGATTTATCCCCAAGACTTAAAATTAAGACTTAAACTTATGACATAACCATAAGAGTTAACCCTGAGATTAAATCTTATGACTTTAACCCTAAGACTTAATATTAATACTTAACCTTAAGACAACACCCTAAGACTTAACCCTAAGACAATAAACCTAAGACGTAACCTTAAATACTTAACTCTAAGTCTTAACCTTAAGACTTAACCCTAAGACATAACTCTAAGACTTAATCTTAAGTCTTAACCTTAAGACCTAACCCTAAGATTTAACCTTAAGACGTGATCTTTAGGACATAACCCTAAGAATTAACCCTAAGACTTAAATTTAATACTTAACCCTAAGACTTAACCCTAAGACTTAATCCTAAGACATAACCCTGAGACTGAAACCTAAGACTTAACCTTAATGCTTAACCCTAAGTCATAACCCTGAGACTTAACATTGAAACTTAGCCTTGAAACTTAACCCTGAGACTTAACCCTAAGCCATATCCCCAAGACTTAACTCTAAGACGTAAACCTAAGACTCAATCCATAAGACTTAACCTTAAGACTTAACCCTAAGTCTCAGCCTTAAGACAGAACCTTACGACTTAACCCTGGGACTTAACCTTGAGACCTTACCTTGAGCCTTAACCCTGAGACTTATCCCTAAGACTTAACCATGAGACTTAACCTTCAGATTTACCGTTAAGTCTTAACTACAAGACTAAACCTTAAAACATAACCTTAAGACTTAACCGTAAGACATAAACCTGAGACTTAACCCTAAGACTTAACTAGAAGACTTAACCCTAAAACTTAACCTTAAGACTTAACCATAAAAATTAAGCCTAAGACTTAACCCTAAAACTTAACCTTAAGGCTCAACCTTAAGACTTGACGTTAAGACTTAAGTTTAAGACTTTACCCTAAGACGTAAGCCAAAAACTTAACCCTAAGACTTAACCCTAAAGACTTAACTATAAGACTTAACCCTAAGTCTTAACCTTAAGACCTAACTTTAATATTCAAACTTAACACTTAACCTTAGGAGTTAACCCTTAGACTTAACCTTATAACTTAACCCTAAGACATAACATTAAGAGGTAACCATAAGACTTAACTGTAAGACTTAACCTGACACTTAACATTAAGACTTAACCCTAAGAAACAATCCTAAAACTTAACCCTAAGGATTAACATAATGACTTCACCTTAAGACTTGATCCTAAGACTTCACCTTAAGACTTATCCCTAAGACATAACCCTAAGACTTAAATTTACGACTTAACCCTAAGACTTATCCCTAAGACATAACCCTAAGACTTAAATTTAGGACTTAACCACAAGACTTAACCCTAAGACTTAATACTAATACTTAACCTAAGACTTAACCCTGAGACTTAACCTTAAGACTTAACCCTAAGATTTAACCTTAAGACTTAACCCTAAGACTTATCCCTGAGACTTAACCCTAAGACTTATCCCTGAGACTTAACCCTAAGACTTATCCCCAAACCTTAACCTTAAGACTTATTATTAAGATTTAAATTTAAGACTGAATCTTAAGACATAATACTAAGGCTTAACCTTAAGACTTATCCCTAAGACTTAACCCTGAGAATTTAATATAAGACTGAACCTTAGGATGTAACCCTAAGACTTAACACTATAACTTAACCGAAGACAACACTAAGACTTAAATTTAAGACTAAACTTTTAGACTTAACCCTAAGACGTAAACTTAAGAATTAAACATAAATCTTAACCCTGACACTTAACCCTAAGACGTATCCCAAAGACTTAAATTTAAGACTTAAACCTAAGACTCAAACCCTAGGACTTAAGATTTAACCTTAAGACTTAACACAAAGATTTAACCCTAAGATTTAGATTTATGAGTTAACCTTAAGACTTAATCCTAAGACTTAACACTAAGACTTAACCTTAAGACATAACCATAACACTTAAATCTAAGACTTAACCTTAACACTTAACCGTAAGACATAACCTTAAGATTTAACGCTAAGACTCAAATTTACGTCTTATCCTTAAGGCTTAACCCTAAGACTTAAATTTAGGTCTTAACCTTAACAGTTAACCCTAAGACTTAACCCTGAGACTTAAACCTAAGACATAACCCTAAGACATAACCCTGAGACTTAACCTTAAAACTTAACCCTAGGACTTGAATTTAAGACTTAACCTTAAGACTTATCCCTAAGACTTAACGCTGAGACTTAAACCTAATACTTAATCTTAGAGACTTAACCCTTAGACTTAACCTTAAGACTTAACCCTAACACTTATAATTAAGACTTAACCTTGTGACTTAACCTTAAAAACTAAACCTGAGACTTAACCCTAAGACTTAAACTTAAAACTTAACCCTAAGACTTAACCCTATGATTTAAACCTAAGACTTAACTTAAACATAAGACTTAACCCTAAGGCATAACCCTGAGACTTAACCCTACGACTGAACCCTAAGACTAAACCCTAAGACTTAACCTTAAGACTTAACCCTAAGTCTTAACCCTGAGATTAACCGTGAGACTTAACCCAAGGATTTATCCCCAAGACTTAAAATTAAGACTTAAACTTATGACATAGCCATAAGAGTTAACCCTGAGATTAAATCTTATGACTTTAACCCTAAGACTTAATATTAATACTTAACCTTAAGACAACACCCTAAGACTTAACCCTAAGACAATAAACCTAAGACGTAACCTTAAATACTTAACTCTAAGTCTTAACCTTAAGACTTAACCCTAAGACATAACTCTAAGACTTAATCTTAAGTCTTAACCTTAAGACCTAACCCTAAGATTTAACCTTAAGACGTGATCTTTAGGACATAACCCTAAGAATTAACCCTAAGACTTAAATTTAATACTTAACCCTAAGACTTAACCCTAAGACTTAATCCTAAGACATAACCCTGAGACTGAAACCTAAGACTTAACCTTAATGCTTAACCCTAAGTCATAACCCTGAGACTTAACATTGAAACTTAGCCTTGAAACTTAACCCTGAGACTTAACCCTAAGCCATATCCCCAAGACTTAACTCTAAGACGTAAACCTAAGACTCAATCCATAAGACTTAACCTTAAGACTTAACCCTAAGTCTCAGCCTTAAGACAGAACCTTACGACTTAACCCTGGGACTTAACCTTGAGACCTTACCTTGAGCCTTAACCCTGAGACTTATCCCTAAGACTTAACCATGAGACTTAACCTTCAGATTTACCGTTAAGTCTTAACTACAAGACTAAACCTTAAAACATAACCTTAAGACTTAACCGTAAGACATAAACCTGAGACTTAACCCTAAGACTTAACTAGAAGACTTAACCCTAAAACTTAACCTTAAGACTTAACCATAAAAATTAAGCCTAAGACTTAACCCTAAAACTTAACCTTAAGGCTCAACCTTAAGACTTGACGTTAAGACTTAAGTTTAAGACTTTACCCTAAGACGTAAGCCAAAAACTTAACCCTAAGACTTAACCCTAAAGACTTAACTATAAGACTTAACCCTAAGTCTTAACCTTAAGACCTAACTTTAATATTCAAACTTAACACTTAACCTTAGGAGTTAACCCTTAGACTTAACCTTATAACTTAACCCTAAGACATAACATTAAGAGGTAACCATAAGACTTAACTGTAAGACTTAACCTGACACTTAACATTAAGACTTAACCCTAAGAAACAATCCTAAAACTTAACCCTAAGGATTAACATAATGACTTCACCTTAAGACTTGATCCTAAGACTTCACCTTAAGACTTATCCCTAAGACATAACCCTAAGACTTAAATTTACGACTTAACCATAAGACTTAACCCTAAGACTTATCCCTAAGACATAACCCTAAGACTTAAATTTAGGACTTAACCACAAGACTTAACCCTAAGACTTAATACTAATACTTAACCTAAGACTTAACCCTGAGACTTAACCTTAAGACTTAACCCTAAGATTTAACCTTAAGACTTAACCCTAAGACTTATCCCTGAGACTTAACCCTAAGACTTATCCCTGAGACTTAACCCTAAGACTTATCCCCAAACCTTAACCTTAAGACTTATTATTAAGATTTAAATTTAAGACTGAATCTTAAGACATAATACTAAGGCTTAACCTTAAGACTTATCCCTAAGACTTAACCCTGAGAATTTAATATAAGACTGAACCTTAGGATGTAACCCTAAGACTTAACACTATAACTTAACCGAAGACAACACTAAGACTTAAATTTAAGACTAAACTTTTAGACTTAACCCTAAGACGTAAACTTAAGAATTAAACATAAATCTTAACCCTGACACTTAACCCTAAGACGTATCCCAAAGACTTAAATTTAAGACTTAAACCTAAGACTCAAACCCTAGGACTTAAGATTTAACCTTAAGACTTAACACAAAGATTTAACCCTGAGATTTAGATTTATGAGTTAACCTTAAGACTTAATCCTAAGACTTAACACTAAGACTTAACCTTAAGACATAACCATAACACTTAAATCTAAGACTTAACCTTAACACTTAACCGTAAGACATAACCTTAAGATTTAACGCTAAGACTCAAATTTACGTCTTATCCTTAAGGCTTAACCCTAAGACTTAAATTTAGGTCTTAACCTTAACAGTTAACCCTAAGACTTAACCCTGAGACTTAAACCTAAGACTTAACCCTAAGACATAACCCTGAGACTTAACCTTAAAACTTAACCCTAGGACTTGAATTTAAGACTTAACCTTAAGACTTATCCCTAAGACTTAACCCTGAGACTTAAACCTAATACTTAATCTTAGAGACTTAACCCTTAGACTTAACCTTAAGACTTAACCCTAACACTTATAATTAAGACTTAACCTTAAGACTTAACCTTGTGACTTAACCTTAAAAACTAAACCTGAGACTTAACCCTAAGACTTAAACTTAAAACTTAACCCTAAGACTTAACCCTATGATTTAAACCTAAGACTTAACTTAAACATAAGACTTAGCCCTAAGGCATAACCCTGAGACTTAACCCTACGACTGAACCCTAAGACTTAACCTTAAGACTTAACCCTAAGTCTTAACCCTGAGATTAACCGTGAGACTTAACCCAAGGATTTATCCCCAAGACTTAAAATTAAGACTTAAACTTATGACATAGCCATAAGAGTTAACCCTGAGATTAAATCTTATGACTTTAACCCTAAGACTTAATATTAATACTTAACCTTAAGACAACACCCTAAGACTTAACCCTAAGACAATAAACCTAAGACGTAACCTTAAATACTTAACTCTAAGTCTTAACCTTAAGACTTAACCCTAAGACATAACTCTAAGACTTAATCTTAAGTCTTAACCTTAAGACCTAACCCTAAGATTTAACCTTAAGACGTGATCTTTAGGACATAACCCTAAGAATTAACCCTAAGACTTAAATTTAATACTTAACCCTAAGACTTAACCCTAAGACTTAATCCTAAGACATAACCCTGAGACTGAAACCTAAGACTTAACCTTAATGCTTAACCCTAAGTCATAACCCTGAGACTTAACATTGAAACTTAGCCTTGAAACTTAACCCTGAGACTTAACCCTAAGCCATATCCCCAAGACTTAACTCTAAGACGTAAACCTAAGACTCAATCCATAAGACTTAACCTTAAGACTTAACCCTAAGTCTCAGCCTTAAGACAGAACCTTACGACTTAACCCTGGGACTTAACCTTGAGACCTTACCTTGAGCCTTAACCCTGAGACTTATCCCTAAGACTTAACCATGAGACTTAACCTTCAGATTTACCGTTAAGTCTTAACTACAAGACTAAACCTTAAAACATAACCTTAAGACTTAACCGTAAGACATAAACCTGAGACTTAACCCTAAGACTTAACTAGAAGACTTAACCCTAAAACTTAACCTTAAGACTTAACCATAAAAATTAAGCCTAAGACTTAACCCTAAAACTTAACCTTAAGGCTCAACCTTAAGACTTGACGTTAAGACTTAAGTTTAAGACTTAACCTTAATACTTTACCCTAAGACGTAAGCCAAAAACTTAACCCTAAGACTTAACCCTAAAGACTTAACTATAAGACTTAACCCTAAGTCTTAACCTTAAGACCTAACTTTAATATTCAAACTTAACACTTAACCTTAGGAGTTAACCCTTAGACTTAACCTTATAACTTAACCCTAAGACATAACATTAAGAGGTAACCATAAGACTTAACTGTAAGACTTAACCTGACACTTAACATTAAGACTTAACCCTAAGAAACAATCCTAAAACTTAACCCTAAGGATTAACATAATGACTTCACCTTAAGACTTGATCCTAAGACTTCACCTTAAGACTTATCCCTAAGACATAACCCTAAGACTTAAATTTACGACTTAACCATAAGACTTAACCCTAAGACTTATCCCTAAGACATAACCCTAAGACTTAAATTTAGGACTTAACCACAAGACTTAACCCTAAGACTTAATACTAATACTTAACCTAAGACTTAACCCTGAGACTTAACCTTAAGACTTAACCCTAAGATTTAACCTTAAGACTTAACCCTAAGACTTATCCCTGAGACTTAACCCTAAGACTTATCCCTGAGACTTAACCCTAAGACTTATCCCCAAACCTTAACCTTAAGACTTATTATTAAGATTTAAATTTAAGACTGAATCTTAAGACATAATACTAAGGCTTAACCTTAAGACTTATCCCTAAGACTTAACCCTGAGAATTTAATATAAGACTGAACCTTAGGATGTAACCCTAAGACTTAACACTATAACTTAACCGAAGACAACACTAAGACTTAAATTTAAGACTAAACTTTTAGACTTAACCCTAAGACGTAAACTTAAGAATTAAACATAAATCTTAACCCTGACACTTAACCCTAAGACGTATCCCAAAGACTTAAATTTAAGACTTAAACCTAAGACTCAAACCCTAGGACTTAAGATTTAACCTTAAGACTTAACACAAAGATTTAACCCTGAGATTTAGATTTATGAGTTAACCTTAAGACTTAATCCTAAGACTTAACACTAAGACTTAACCTTAAGACATAACCATAACACTTAAATCTAAGACTTAACCTTAACACTTAACCGTAAGACATAACCTTAAGATTTAACGCTAAGACTCAAATTTACGTCTTATCCTTAAGGCTTAACCCTAAGACTTAAATTTAGGTCTTAACCTTAACAGTTAACCCTAAGACTTAACCCTGAGACTTAAACCTAAGACTTAACCCTAAGACATAACCCTGAGACTTAACCTTAAGACTTAACCTTAAAACTTAACCCTAGGACTTGAATTTAAGACTTAACCTTAAGACTTATCCCTAAGACTTAACCCTGAGACTTAAACCTAATACTTAATCTTAGAGACTTAACCCTTAGACTTAACCTTAAGACTTAACCCTAACACTTAT
Source organism: Falco peregrinus (assembly GCF_023634155.1). Taxonomy (NCBI): domain Eukaryota; kingdom Metazoa; phylum Chordata; class Aves; order Falconiformes; family Falconidae; genus Falco; species Falco peregrinus. The sequence continues at coordinate 88,091 of NW_026599612.1, read as the reverse complement.
AATTAAGACTTAACCTTAAGACTTAACCTTGTGACTTAACCTTAAAAACTAAACCTGAGACTTAACCCTAAGACTTAAACTTAAAACTTAACCCTAAGACTTAACCCTATGATTTAAACCTAAGACTTAACTTAAACATAAGACTTAGCCCTAAGGCATAACCCTGAGACTTAACCCTACGACTGAACCCTAAGACTTAACCTTAAGACTTAACCCTAAGTCTTAACCCTGAGATTAACCGTGAGACTTAACCCAAGGATTTATCCCCAAGACTTAAAATTAAGACTTAAACTTATGACATAGCCATAAGAGTTAACCCTGAGATTAAATCTTATGACTTTAACCCTAAGACTTAATATTAATACTTAACCTTAAGACAACACCCTAAGACTTAACCCTAAGACAATAAACCTAAGACGTAACCTTAAATACTTAACTCTAAGTCTTAACCTTAAGACTTAACCCTAAGACATAACTCTAAGACTTAATCTTAAGTCTTAACCTTAAGACCTAACCCTAAGATTTAACCTTAAGACGTGATCTTTAGGACATAACCCTAAGAATTAACCCTAAGACTTAAATTTAATACTTAACCCTAAGACTTAACCCTAAGACTTAATCCTAAGACATAACCCTGAGACTGAAACCTAAGACTTAACCTTAATGCTTAACCCTAAGTCATAACCCTGAGACTTAACATTGAAACTTAGCCTTGAAACTTAACCCTGAGACTTAACCCTAAGCCATATCCCCAAGACTTAACTCTAAGACGTAAACCTAAGACTCAATCCATAAGACTTAACCTTAAGACTTAACCCTAAGTCTCAGCCTTAAGACAGAACCTTACGACTTAACCCTGGGACTTAACCTTGAGACCTTACCTTGAGCCTTAACCCTGAGACTTATCCCTAAGACTTAACCATGAGACTTAACCTTCAGATTTACCGTTAAGTCTTAACTACAAGACTAAACCTTAAAACATAACCTTAAGACTTAACCGTAAGACATAAACCTGAGACTTAACCCTAAGACTTAACTAGAAGACTTAACCCTAAAACTTAACCTTAAGACTTAACCATAAAAATTAAGCCTAAGACTTAACCCTAAAACTTAACCTTAAGGCTCAACCTTAAGACTTGACGTTAAGACTTAAGTTTAAGACTTAACCTTAATACTTTACCCTAAGACGTAAGCCAAAAACTTAACCCTAAGACTTAACCCTAAAGACTTAACTATAAGACTTAACCCTAAGTCTTAACCTTAAGACCTAACTTTAATATTCAAACTTAACACTTAACCTTAGGAGTTAACCCTTAGACTTAACCTTATAACTTAACCCTAAGACATAACATTAAGAGGTAACCATAAGACTTAACTGTAAGACTTAACCTGACACTTAACATTAAGACTTAACCCTAAGAAACAATCCTAAAACTTAACCCTAAGGATTAACATAATGACTTCACCTTAAGACTTGATCCTAAGACTTCACCTTAAGACTTATCCCTAAGACATAACCCTAAGACTTAAATTTACGACTTAACCATAAGACTTAACCCTAAGACTTATCCCTAAGACATAACCCTAAGACTTAAATTTAGGACTTAACCACAAGACTTAACCCTAAGACTTAATACTAATACTTAACCTAAGACTTAACCCTGAGACTTAACCTTAAGACTTAACCCTAAGATTTAACCTTAAGACTTAACCCTAAGACTTATCCCTGAGACTTAACCCTAAGACTTATCCCTGAGACTTAACCCTAAGACTTATCCCCAAACCTTAACCTTAAGACTTATTATTAAGATTTAAATTTAAGACTGAATCTTAAGACATAATACTAAGGCTTAACCTTAAGACTTATCCCTAAGACTTAACCCTGAGAATTTAATATAAGACTGAACCTTAGGATGTAACCCTAAGACTTAACACTATAACTTAACCGAAGACAACACTAAGACTTAAATTTAAGACTAAACTTTTAGACTTAACCCTAAGACGTAAACTTAAGAATTAAACATAAATCTTAACCCTGACACTTAACCCTAAGACGTATCCCAAAGACTTAAATTTAAGACTTAAACCTAAGACTCAAACCCTAGGACTTAAGATTTAACCTTAAGACTTAACACAAAGATTTAACCCTGAGATTTAGATTTATGAGTTAACCTTAAGACTTAATCCTAAGACTTAACACTAAGACTTAACCTTAAGACATAACCATAACACTTAAATCTAAGACTTAACCTTAACACTTAACCGTAAGACATAACCTTAAGATTTAACGCTAAGACTCAAATTTACGTCTTATCCTTAAGGCTTAACCCTAAGACTTAAATTTAGGTCTTAACCTTAACAGTTAACCCTAAGACTTAACCCTGAGACTTAAACCTAAGACATAACCCTAAGACATAACCCTGAGACTTAACCTTAAAACTTAACCCTAGGACTTGAATTTAAGACTTAACCTTAAGACTTATCCCTAAGACTTAACGCTGAGACTTAAACCTAATACTTAATCTTAGAGACTTAACCCTTAGACTTAACCTTAAGACTTAACCCTAACACTTATAATTAAGACTTAACCTTGTGACTTAACCTTAAAAACTAAACCTGAGACTTAACCCTAAGACTTAAACTTAAAACTTAACCCTAAGACTTAACCCTATGATTTAAACCTAAGACTTAACTTAAACATAAGACTTAACCCTAAGGCATAACCCTGAGACTTAACCCTACGACTGAACCCTAAGACTAAACCCTAAGACTTAACCTTAAGACTTAACCCTAAGTCTTAACCCTGAGATTAACCGTGAGACTTAACCCAAGGATTTATCCCCAAGACTTAAAATTAAGACTTAAACTTATGACATAGCCATAAGAGTTAACCCTGAGATTAAATCTTATGACTTTAACCCTAAGACTTAATATTAATACTTAACCTTAAGACAACACCCTAAGACTTAACCCTAAGACAATAAACCTAAGACGTAACCTTAAATACTTAACTCTAAGTCTTAACCTTAAGACTTAACCCTAAGACATAACTCTAAGACTTAATCTTAAGTCTTAACCTTAAGACCTAACCCTAAGATTTAACCTTAAGACGTGATCTTTAGGACATAACCCTAAGAATTAACCCTAAGACTTAAATTTAATACTTAACCCTAAGACTTAACCCTAAGACTTAATCCTAAGACATAACCCTGAGACTGAAACCTAAGACTTAACCTTAATGCTTAACCCTAAGTCATAACCCTGAGACTTAACATTGAAACTTAGCCTTGAAACTTAACCCTGAGACTTAACCCTAAGCCATATCCCCAAGACTTAACTCTAAGACGTAAACCTAAGACTCAATCCATAAGACTTAACCTTAAGACTTAACCCTAAGTCTCAGCCTTAAGACAGAACCTTACGACTTAACCCTGGGACTTAACCTTGAGACCTTACCTTGAGCCTTAACCCTGAGACTTATCCCTAAGACTTAACCATGAGACTTAACCTTCAGATTTACCGTTAAGTCTTAACTACAAGACTAAACCTTAAAACATAACCTTAAGACTTAACCGTAAGACATAAACCTGAGACTTAACCCTAAGACTTAACTAGAAGACTTAACCCTAAAACTTAACCTTAAGACTTAACCATAAAAATTAAGCCTAAGACTTAACCCTAAAACTTAACCTTAAGGCTCAACCTTAAGACTTGACGTTAAGACTTAAGTTTAAGACTTTACCCTAAGACGTAAGCCAAAAACTTAACCCTAAGACTTAACCCTAAAGACTTAACTATAAGACTTAACCCTAAGTCTTAACCTTAAGACCTAACTTTAATATTCAAACTTAACACTTAACCTTAGGAGTTAACCCTTAGACTTAACCTTATAACTTAACCCTAAGACATAACATTAAGAGGTAACCATAAGACTTAACTGTAAGACTTAACCTGACACTTAACATTAAGACTTAACCCTAAGAAACAATCCTAAAACTTAACCCTAAGGATTAACATAATGACTTCACCTTAAGACTTGATCCTAAGACTTCACCTTAAGACTTATCCCTAAGACATAACCCTAAGACTTAAATTTACGACTTAACCATAAGACTTAACCCTAAGACTTATCCCTAAGACATAACCCTAAGACTTAAATTTAGGACTTAACCACAAGACTTAACCCTAAGACTTAATACTAATACTTAACCTAAGACTTAACCCTGAGACTTAACCTTAAGACTTAACCCTAAGATTTAACCTTAAGACTTAACCCTAAGACTTATCCCTGAGACTTAACCCTAAGACTTATCCCTGAGACTTAACCCTAAGACTTATCCCCAAACCTTAACCTTAAGACTTATTATTAAGATTTAAATTTAAGACTGAATCTTAAGACATAATACTAAGGCTTAACCTTAAGACTTATCCCTAAGACTTAACCCTGAGAATTTAATATAAGACTGAACCTTAGGATGTAACCCTAAGACTTAACACTATAACTTAACCGAAGACAACACTAAGACTTAAATTTAAGACTAAACTTTTAGACTTAACCCTAAGACGTAAACTTAAGAATTAAACATAAATCTTAACCCTGACACTTAACCCTAAGACGTATCCCAAAGACTTAAATTTAAGACTTAAACCTAAGACTCAAACCCTAGGACTTAAGATTTAACCTTAAGACTTAACACAAAGATTTAACCCTGAGATTTAGATTTATGAGTTAACCTTAAGACTTAATCCTAAGACTTAACACTAAGACTTAACCTTAAGACATAACCATAACACTTAAATCTAAGACTTAACCTTAACACTTAACCGTAAGACATAACCTTAAGATTTAACGCTAAGACTCAAATTTACGTCTTATCCTTAAGGCTTAACCCTAAGACTTAAATTTAGGTCTTAACCTTAACAGTTAACCCTAAGACTTAACCCTGAGACTTAAACCTAAGACTTAACCCTAAGACATAACCCTGAGACTTAACCTTAAAACTTAACCCTAGGACTTGAATTTAAGACTTAACCTTAAGACTTATCCCTAAGACTTAACCCTGAGACTTAAACCTAATACTTAATCTTAGAGACTTAACCCTTAGACTTAACCTTAAGACTTAACCCTAACACTTATAATTAAGACTTAACCTTAAGACTTAACCTTGTGACTTAACCTTAAAAACTAAACCTGAGACTTAACCCTAAGACTTAAACTTAAAACTTAACCCTAAGACTTAACCCTATGATTTAAACCTAAGACTTAACTTAAACATAAGACTTAGCCCTAAGGCATAACCCTGAGACTTAACCCTACGACTGAACCCTAAGACTTAACCTTAAGACTTAACCCTAAGTCTTAACCCTGAGATTAACCGTGAGACTTAACCCAAGGATTTATCCCCAAGACTTAAAATTAAGACTTAAACTTATGACATAGCCATAAGAGTTAACCCTGAGATTAAATCTTATGACTTTAACCCTAAGACTTAATATTAATACTTAACCTTAAGACAACACCCTAAGACTTAACCCTAAGACAATAAACCTAAGACGTAACCTTAAATACTTAACTCTAAGTCTTAACCTTAAGACTTAACCCTAAGACATAACTCTAAGACTTAATCTTAAGTCTTAACCTTAAGACCTAACCCTAAGATTTAACCTTAAGACGTGATCTTTAGGACATAACCCTAAGAATTAACCCTAAGACTTAAATTTAATACTTAACCCTAAGACTTAACCCTAAGACTTAATCCTAAGACATAACCCTGAGACTGAAACCTAAGACTTAACCTTAATGCTTAACCCTAAGTCATAACCCTGAGACTTAACATTGAAACTTAGCCTTGAAACTTAACCCTGAGACTTAACCCTAAGCCATATCCCCAAGACTTAACTCTAAGACGTAAACCTAAGACTCAATCCATAAGACTTAACCTTAAGACTTAACCCTAAGTCTCAGCCTTAAGACAGAACCTTACGACTTAACCCTGGGACTTAACCTTGAGACCTTACCTTGAGCCTTAACCCTGAGACTTATCCCTAAGACTTAACCATGAGACTTAACCTTCAGATTTACCGTTAAGTCTTAACTACAAGACTAAACCTTAAAACATAACCTTAAGACTTAACCGTAAGACATAAACCTGAGACTTAACCCTAAGACTTAACTAGAAGACTTAACCCTAAAACTTAACCTTAAGACTTAACCATAAAAATTAAGCCTAAGACTTAACCCTAAAACTTAACCTTAAGGCTCAACCTTAAGACTTGACGTTAAGACTTAAGTTTAAGACTTTACCCTAAGACGTAAGCCAAAAACTTAACCCTAAGACTTAACCCTAAAGACTTAACTATAAGACTTAACCCTAAGTCTTAACCTTAAGACCTAACTTTAATATTCAAACTTAACACTTAACCTTAGGAGTTAACCCTTAGACTTAACCTTATAACTTAACCCTAAGACATAACATTAAGAGGTAACCATAAGACTTAACTGTAAGACTTAACCTGACACTTAACATTAAGACTTAACCCTAAGAAACAATCCTAAAACTTAACCCTAAGGATTAACATAATGACTTCACCTTAAGACTTGATCCTAAGACTTCACCTTAAGACTTATCCCTAAGACATAACCCTAAGACTTAAATTTACGACTTAACCATAAGACTTAACCCTAAGACTTATCCCTAAGACATAACCCTAAGACTTAAATTTAGGACTTAACCACAAGACTTAACCCTAAGACTTAATACTAATACTTAACCTAAGACTTAACCCTGAGACTTAACCTTAAGACTTAACCCTAAGATTTAACCTTAAGACTTAACCCTAAGACTTATCCCTGAGACTTAACCCTAAGACTTATCCCTGAGACTTAACCCTAAGACTTATCCCCAAACCTTAACCTTAAGACTTATTATTAAGATTTAAATTTAAGACTGAATCTTAAGACATAATACTAAGGCTTAACCTTAAGACTTATCCCTAAGACTTAACCCTGAGAATTTAATATAAGACTGAACCTTAGGATGTAACCCTAAGACTTAACACTATAACTTAACCGAAGACAACACTAAGACTTAAATTTAAGACTAAACTTTTAGACTTAACCCTAAGACGTAAACTTAAGAATTAAACATAAATCTTAACCCTGACACTTAACCCTAAGACGTATCCCAAAGACTTAAATTTAAGACTTAAACCTAAGACTCAAACCCTAGGACTTAAGATTTAACCTTAAGACTTAACACAAAGATTTAACCCTGAGATTTAGATTTATGAGTTAACCTTAAGACTTAATCCTAAGACTTAACACTAAGACTTAACCTTAAGACATAACCATAACACTTAAATCTAAGACTTAACCTTAACACTTAACCGTAAGACATAACCTTAAGATTTAACGCTAAGACTCAAATTTACGTCTTATCCTTAAGGCTTAACCCTAAGACTTAAATTTAGGTCTTAACCTTAACAGTTAACCCTAAGACTTAACCCTGAGACTTAAACCTAAGACTTAACCCTAAGACATAACCCTGAGACTTAACCTTAAGACTTAACCTTAAAACTTAACCCTAGGACTTGAATTTAAGACTTAACCTTAAGACTTATCCCTAAGACTTAACCCTGAGACTTAAACCTAATACTTAATCTTAGAGACTTAACCCTTAGACTTAACCTTAAGACTTAACCCTAACACTTATAATTAAGACTTAACCTTAAGACTTAACCTTGTGACTTAACCTTAAAAACTAAACCTGAGACTTAACCCTAAGACTTAAACTTAAAACTTAACCCTAAGACTTAACCCTATGATTTAAACCTAAGACTTAACTTAAACATAAGACTTAGCCCTAAGGCATAACCCTGAGACTTAACCCTACGACTGAACCCTAAGACTTAACCTTAAGACTTAACCCTAAGTCTTAACCCTGAGATTAACCGTGAGACTTAACCCAAGGATTTATCCCCAAGACTTAAAATTAAGACTTAAACTTATGACATAGCCATAAGAGTTAACCCTGAGATTAAATCTTATGACTTTAACCCTAAGACTTAATATTAATACTTAACCTTAAGACAACACCCTAAGACTTAACCCTAAGACAATAAACCTAAGACGTAACCTTAAATACTTAACTCTAAGTCTTAACCTTAAGACTTAACCCTAAGACATAACTCTAAGACTTAATCTTAAGTCTTAACCTTAAGACCTAACCCTAAGATTTAACCTTAAGACGTGATCTTTAGGACATAACCCTAAGAATTAACCCTAAGACTTAAATTTAATACTTAACCCTAAGACTTAACCCTAAGACTTAATCCTAAGACATAACCCTGAGACTGAAACCTAAGACTTAACCTTAATGCTTAACCCTAAGTCATAACCCTGAGACTTAACATTGAAACTTAGCCTTGAAACTTAACCCTGAGACTTAACCCTAAGCCATATCCCCAAGACTTAACTCTAAGACGTAAACCTAAGACTCAATCCATAAGACTTAACCTTAAGACTTAACCCTAAGTCTCAGCCTTAAGACAGAACCTTACGACTTAACCCTGGGACTTAACCTTGAGACCTTACCTTGAGCCTTAACCCTGAGACTTATCCCTAAGACTTAACCATGAGACTTAACCTTCAGATTTACCGTTAAGTCTTAACTACAAGACTAAACCTTAAAACATAACCTTAAGACTTAACCGTAAGACATAAACCTGAGACTTAACCCTAAGACTTAACTAGAAGACTTAACCCTAAAACTTAACCTTAAGACTTAACCATAAAAATTAAGCCTAAGACTTAACCCTAAAACTTAACCTTAAGGCTCAACCTTAAGACTTGACGTTAAGACTTAAGTTTAAGACTTAACCTTAATACTTTACCCTAAGACGTAAGCCAAAAACTTAACCCTAAGACTTAACCCTAAAGACTTAACTATAAGACTTAACCCTAAGTCTTAACCTTAAGACCTAACTTTAATATTCAAACTTAACACTTAACCTTAGGAGTTAACCCTTAGACTTAACCTTATAACTTAACCCTAAGACATAACATTAAGAGGTAACCATAAGACTTAACTGTAAGACTTAACCTGACACTTAACATTAAGACTTAACCCTAAGAAACAATCCTAAAACTTAACCCTAAGGATTAACATAATGACTTCACCTTAAGACTTGATCCTAAGACTTCACCTTAAGACTTATCCCTAAGACATAACCCTAAGACTTAAATTTACGACTTAACCATAAGACTTAACCCTAAGACTTATCCCTAAGACATAACCCTAAGACTTAAATTTAGGACTTAACCACAAGACTTAACCCTAAGACTTAATACTAATACTTAACCTAAGACTTAACCCTGAGACTTAACCTTAAGACTTAACCCTAAGATTTAACCTTAAGACTTAACCCTAAGACTTATCCCTGAGACTTAACCCTAAGACTTATCCCTGAGACTTAACCCTAAGACTTATCCCCAAACCTTAACCTTAAGACTTATTATTAAGATTTAAATTTAAGACTGAATCTTAAGACATAATACTAAGGCTTAACCTTAAGACTTATCCCTAAGACTTAACCCTGAGAATTTAATATAAGACTGAACCTTAGGATGTAACCCTAAGACTTAACACTATAACTTAACCGAAGACAACACTAAGACTTAAATTTAAGACTAAACTTTTAGACTTAACCCTAAGACGTAAACTTAAGAATTAAACATAAATCTTAACCCTGACACTTAACCCTAAGACGTATCCCAAAGACTTAAATTTAAGACTTAAACCTAAGACTCAAACCCTAGGACTTAAGATTTAACCTTAAGACTTAACACAAAGATTTAACCCTGAGATTTAGATTTATGAGTTAACCTTAAGACTTAATCCTAAGACTTAACACTAAGACTTAACCTTAAGACATAACCATAACACTTAAATCTAAGACTTAACCTTAACACTTAACCGTAAGACATAACCTTAAGATTTAACGCTAAGACTCAAATTTACGTCTTATCCTTAAGGCTTAACCCTAAGACTTAAATTTAGGTCTTAACCTTAACAGTTAACCCTAAGACTTAACCCTGAGACTTAAACCTAAGACATAACCCTAAGACATAACCCTGAGACTTAACCTTAAAACTTAACCCTAGGACTTGAATTTAAGACTTAACCTTAAGACTTATCCCTAAGACTTAACGCTGAGACTTAAACCTAATACTTAATCTTAGAGACTTAACCCTTAGACTTAACCTTAAGACTTAACCCTAACACTTATAATTAAGACTTAACCTTGTGACTTAACCTTAAAAACTAAACCTGAGACTTAACCCTAAGACTTAAACTTAAAACTTAACCCTAAGACTTAACCCTATGATTTAAACCTAAGACTTAACTTAAACATAAGACTTAACCCTAAGGCATAACCCTGAGACTTAACCCTACGACTGAACCCTAAGACTAAACCCTAAGACTTAACCTTAAGACTTAACCCTAAGTCTTAACCCTGAGATTAACCGTGAGACTTAACCCAAGGATTTATCCCCAAGACTTAAAATTAAGACTTAAACTTATGACATAGCCATAAGAGTTAACCCTGAGATTAAATCTTATGACTTTAACCCTAAGACTTAATATTAATACTTAACCTTAAGACAACACCCTAAGACTTAACCCTAAGACAATAAACCTAAGACGTAACCTTAAATACTTAACTCTAAGTCTTAACCTTAAGACTTAACCCTAAGACATAACTCTAAGACTTAATCTTAAGTCTTAACCTTAAGACCTAACCCTAAGATTTAACCTTAAGACATGATCTTTAGGACATAACCCTAAGAATTAACCCTAAGACTTAAATTTAATACTTAACCCTAAGACTTAACCCTAAGACTTAATCCTAAGACATAACCCTGAGACTGAAACCTAAGACTTAACCTTAATGCTTAACCCTAAGTCATAACCCTGAGACTTAACATTGAAACTTAGCCTTGAAACTTAACCCTGAGACTTAACCCTAAGCCATATCCCCAAGACTTAACTCTAAGACGTAAACCTAAGACTCAATCCATAAGACTTAACCTTAAGACTTAACCCTAAGTCTCAGCCTTAAGACAGAACCTTACGACTTAACCCTGGGACTTAACCTTGAGACCTTACCTTGAGCCTTAACCCTGAGACTTATCCCTAAGACTTAACCATGAGACTTAACCTTCAGATTTACCGTTAAGTCTTAACTACAAGACTAAACCTTAAAACATAACCTTAAGACTTAACCGTAAGACATAAACCTGAGACTTAACCCTAAGACTTAACTAGAAGACTTAACCCTAAAACTTAACCTTAAGACTTAACCATAAAAATTAAGCCTAAGACTTAACCCTAAAACTTAACCTTAAGGCTCAACCTTAAGACTTGACGTTAAGACTTAAGTTTAAGACTTTACCCTAAGACGTAAGCCAAAAACTTAACCCTAAGACTTAACCCTAAAGACTTAACTATAAGACTTAACCCTAAGTCTTAACCTTAAGACCTAACTTTAATATTCAAACTTAACACTTAACCTTAGGAGTTAACCCTTAGACTTAACCTTATAACTTAACCCTAAGACATAACATTAAGAGGTAACCATAAGACTTAACTGTAAGACTTAACCTGACACTTAACATTAAGACTTAACCCTAAGAAACAATCCTAAAACTTAACCCTAAGGATTAACATAATGACTTCACCTTAAGACTTGATCCTAAGACTTCACCTTAAGACTTATCCCTAAGACATAACCCTAAGACTTAAATTTACGACTTAACCATAAGACTTAACCCTAAGACTTATCCCTAAGACATAACCCTAAGACTTAAATTTAGGACTTAACCACAAGACTTAACCCTAAGACTTAATACTAATACTTAACCTAAGACTTAACCCTGAGACTTAACCTTAAGACTTAACCCTAAGATTTAACCTTAAGACTTAACCCTAAGACTTATCCCTGAGACTTAACCCTAAGACTTATCCCTGAGACTTAACCCTATGACTTATCCCCAAACCTTAACCTTAAGACTTATTATTAAGATTTAAATTTAAGACTGAATCTTAAGACATAATACTAAGGCTTAACCTTAAGACTTATCCCTAAGACTTAACCCTGAGAATTTAATATAAGACTGAACCTTAGGATGTAACCCTAAGACTTAACACTATAACTTAACCGAAGACAACACTAAGACTTAAATTTAAGACTAAACTTTTAGACTTAACCCTAAGACGTAAACTTAAGAATTAAACATAAATCTTAACCCTGACACTTAACCCTAAGACGTATCCCAAAGACTTAAATTTAAGACTTAAACCTAAGACTCAAACCCTAGGACTTAAGATTTAACCTTAAGACTTAACACAAAGATTTAACCCTGAGATTTAGATTTATGAGTTAACCTTAAGACTTAATCCTAAGACTTAACACTAAGACTTAACCTTAAGACATAACCATAACACTTAAATCTAAGACTTAACCTTAACACTTAACCGTAAGACATAACCTTAAGATTTAACGCTAAGACTCAAATTTACGTCTTATCCTTAAGGCTTAACCCTAAGACTTAAATTTAGGTCTTAACCTTAACAGTTAACCCTAAGACTTAACCCTGAGACTTAAACCTAAGACTTAACCCTAAGACATAACCCTGAGACTTAACCTTAAGACTTAACCTTAAAACTTAACCCTAGGACTTGAACTTAAGACTTAACCTTAAGACTTATCCCTAAGACTTAACCCTGAGACTTAAACCTAATACTTAATCTTAGAGACTTAACCCTTAGACTTAACTTTAAGACTTAACCCTAACACTTATAATTAAGACTTAACCTTAAGACTTAACCTTGTGACTTAACCTTAAAAACTAAACCTGAGACTTAACCCTAAGACTTAAACTTAAAACTTAACCCTAAGACTTAACCCTATGATTTAAACCTAAGACTTAACTTAAACATAAGACTTAACCCTAAGGCATAACCCTGAGACTTAACCCTACGACTGAACCCTAAGACTAAACCCTAAGACTTAACCTTAAGACTTAACCCTAAGTCTTAACCCTGAGATTAACCGTGAGACTTAACCCAAAGATTTATCCCCAAGACTTAAAATTAAGACTTAAACTTATGACATAGCCATAAGAGTTAACCCTGAGATTAAATCTTATGACTTTAACCCTAAGACTTAATATTAATACTTAACCTTAAGACAACACCCTAAGACTTAACCCTAAGACAATAAACCTAAGACGTAACCTTAAATACTTAACTCTAAGTCTTAACCTTAAGACTTAACCCTGAGACATAACTCTAAGACTTAATCTTAAGTCTTAACCTTAAGACCTAACCCTAAGATTTAACCTTAAGACGTGATCTTTAGGACATAACCCTAAGAATTAACCCTAAGACTTAAATTTAATACTTAACCCTAAGACTTAACCCTAAGACTTAATCCTAAGACATAACCCTGAGACTGAAACCTAAGACTTAACCTTAATGCTTAACCCTAAGTCATAACCCTGAGACTTAACATTGAAACTTAGCCTTGAAACTTAACCCTGAGACTTAACCCTAAGCCATATCCCCAAGACTTAACTCTAAGACGTAAACCTAAGACTCAATCCATAAGACTTAACCTTAAGACTTAACCCTAAGTCTCAGCCTTAAGACAGAACCTTACGACTTAACCCTGGGACTTAACCTTGAGACCTTACCTTGAGCCTTAACCCTGAGACTTATCCCTAAGACTTAACCATGAGACTTAACCTTCAGATTTACCGTTAAGTCTTAACTACAAGACTAAACCTTAAAACATAACCTTAAGACTTAACCGTAAGACATAAACCTGAGACTTAACCCTAAGACTTAACTAGAAGACTTAACCCTAAAACTTAACCTTAAGACTTAACCATAAAAATTAAGCCTAAGACTTAACCCTAAAACTTAACCTTAAGGCTCAACCTTAAGACTTGACGTTAAGACTTAAGTTTAAGACTTAACCTTAATACTTTACCCTAAGACGTAAGCCAAAAACTTAACCCTAAGACTTAACCCTAAAGACTTAACTATAAGACTTAACCCTAAGTCTTAACCTTAAGACCTAACTTTAATATTCAAACTTAACACTTAACCTTAGGAGTTAACCCTTAGACTTAACCTTATAACTTAACCCTAAGACATAACATTAAGAGGTAACCATAAGACTTAACTGTAAGACTTAACCTGACACTTAACATTAAGACTTAACCCTAAGAAACAATCCTAAAACTTAACCCTAAGGATTAACATAATGACTTCACCTTAAGACTTGATCCTAAGACTTCACCTTAAGACTTATCCCTAAGACATAACCCTAAGACTTAAATTTACGACTTAACCATAAGACTTAACCCTAAGACTTATCCCTAAGACATAACCCTAAGACTTAAATTTAGGACTTAACCACAAGACTTAACCCTAAGACTTAATACTAATACTTAACCTAAGACTTAACCCTGAGACTTAACCTTAAGACTTAACCCTAAGATTTAACCTTAAGACTTAACCCTAAGACTTATCCCTGAGACTTAACCCTAAGACTTATCCCTGAGACTTAACCCTAAGACTTATCCCCAAACCTTAACCTTAAGACTTATTATTAAGATTTAAATTTAAGACTGAATCTTAAGACATAATACTAAGGCTTAACCTTAAGACTTATCCCTAAGACTTAACCCTGAGAATTTAATATAAGACTGAACCTTAGGATGTAACCCTAAGACTTAACACTATAACTTAACCGAAGACAACACTAAGACTTAAATTTAAGACTAAACTTTTAGACTTAACCCTAAGACGTAAACTTAAGAATTAAACATAAATCTTAACCCTGACACTTAACCCTAAGACGTATCCCAAAGACTTAAATTTAAGACTTAAACCTAAGACTCAAACCCTAGGACTTAAGATTTAACCTTAAGACTTAACACAAAGATTTAACCCTGAGATTTAGATTTATGAGTTAACCTTAAGACTTAATCCTAAGACTTAACACTAAGACTTAACCTTAAGACATAACCATAACACTTAAATCTAAGACTTAACCTTAACACTTAACCGTAAGACATAACCTTAAGATTTAACGCTAAGACTCAAATTTACGTCTTATCCTTAAGGCTTAACCCTAAGACTTAAATTTAGGTCTTAACCTTAACAGTTAACCCTAAGACTTAACCCTGAGACTTAAACCTAAGACTTAACCCTAAGACATAACCCTGAGACTTAACCTTAAGACTTAACCTTAAAACTTAACCCTAGGACTTGAATTTAAGACTTAACCTTAAGACTTATCCCTAAGACTTAACCCTGAGACTTAAACCTAATACTTAATCTTAGAGACTTAACCCTTAGACTTAACCTTAAGACTTAACCCTAACACTTATAATTAAGACTTAACCTTGTGACTTAACCTTAAAAACTAAACCTGAGACTTAACCCTAAGACTTAAACTTAAAACTTAACCCTAAGACTTAACCCTATGATTTAAACCTAAGACTTAACTTAAACATAAGACTTAACCCTAAGGCATAACCCTGAGACTTAACCCTACGACTGAACCCTAAGACTAAACCCTAAGACTTAACCTTAAGACTTAACCCTAAGTCTTAACCCTGAGATTAACCGTGAGACTTAACCCAAAGATTTATCCCCAAGACTTAAAATTAAGACTTAAACTTATGACATAGCCATAAGAGTTAACCCTGAGATTAAATCTTATGACTTTAACCCTAAGACTTAATATTAATACTTAACCTTAAGACAACACCCTAAGACTTAACCCTAAGACAATAAACCTAAGACGTAACCTTAAATACTTAACTCTAAGTCTTAACCTTAAGACTTAACCCTGAGACATAACTCTAAGACTTAATCTTAAGTCTTAACCTTAAGACCTAACCCTAAGATTTAACCTTAAGACGTGATCTTTAGGACATAACCCTAAGAATTAACCCTAAGACTTAAATTTAATACTTAACCCTAAGACTTAACCCTAAGACTTAATCCTAAGACATAACCCTGAGACTGAAACCTAAGACTTAACCTTAATGCTTAACCCTAAGTCATAACCCTGAGACTTAACATTGAAACTTAGCCTTGAAACTTAACCCTGAGACTTAACCCTAAGCCATATCCCCAAGACTTAACTCTAAGACGTAAACCTAAGACTCAATCCATAAGACTTAACCTTAAGACTTAACCCTAAGTCTCAGCCTTAAGACAGAACCTTACGACTTAACCCTGGGACTTAACCTTGAGACCTTACCTTGAGCCTTAACCCTGAGACTTATCCCTAAGACTTAACCATGAGACTTAACCTTCAGATTTACCGTTAAGTCTTAACTACAAGACTAAACCTTAAAACATAACCTTAAGACTTAACCGTAAGACATAAACCTGAGACTTAACCCTAAGACTTAACTAGAAGACTTAACCCTAAAACTTAACCTTAAGACTTAACCATAAAAATTAAGCCTAAGACTTAACCCTAAAACTTAACCTTAAGGCTCAACCTTAAGACTTGACGTTAAGACTTAAGTTTAAGACTTAACCTTAATACTTTACCCTAAGACGTAAGCCAAAAACTTAACCCTAAGACTTAACCCTAAAGACTTAACTATAAGACTTAACCCTAAGTCTTAACCTTAAGACCTAACTTTAATATTCAAACTTAACACTTAACCTTAGGAGTTAACCCTTAGACTTAACCTTATAACTTAACCCTAAGACATAACATTAAGAGGTAACCATAAGACTTAACTGTAAGACTTAACCTGACACTTAACATTAAGACTTAACCCTAAGAAACAATCCTAAAACTTAACCCTAAGGATTAACATAATGACTTCACCTTAAGACTTGATCCTAAGACTTCACCTTAAGACTTATCCCTAAGACATAACCCTAAGACTTAAATTTACGACTTAACCATAAGACTTAACCCTAAGACTTATCCCTAAGACATAACCCTAAGACTTAAATTTAGGACTTAACCACAAGACTTAACCCTAAGACTTAATACTAATACTTAACCTAAGACTTAACCCTGAGACTTAACCTTAAGACTTAACCCTAAGATTTAACCTTAAGACTTAACCCTAAGACTTATCCCTGAGACTTAACCCTAAGACTTATCCCTGAGACTTAACCCTAAGACTTATCCCCAAACCTTAACCTTAAGACTTATTATTAAGATTTAAATTTAAGACTGAATCTTAAGACATAATACTAAGGCTTAACCTTAAGACTTATCCCTAAGACTTAACCCTGAGAATTTAATATAAGACTGAACCTTAGGATGTAACCCTAAGACTTAACACTATAACTTAACCGAAGACAACACTAAGACTTAAATTTAAGACTAAACTTTTAGACTTAACCCTAAGACGTAAACTTAAGAATTAAACATAAATCTTAACCCTGACACTTAACCCTAAGACGTATCCCAAAGACTTAAATTTAAGACTTAAACCTAAGACTCAAACCCTAGGACTTAAGATTTAACCTTAAGACTTAACACAAAGATTTAACCCTGAGATTTAGATTTATGAGTTAACCTTAAGACTTAATCCTAAGACTTAACACTAAGACTTAACCTTAAGACATAACCATAACACTTAAATCTAAGACTTAACCTTAACACTTAACCGTAAGACATAACCTTAAGATTTAACGCTAAGACTCAAATTTACGTCTTATCCTTAAGGCTTAACCCTAAGACTTAAATTTAGGTCTTAACCTTAACAGTTAACCCTAAGACTTAACCCTGAGACTTAAACCTAAGACTTAACCCTAAGACATAACCCTGAGACTTAACCTTAAGACTTAACCTTAAAACTTAACCCTAGGACTTGAATTTAAGACTTAACCTTAAGACTTATCCCTAAGACTTAACCCTGAGACTTAAACCTAATACTTAATCTTAGAGACTTAACCCTTAGACTTAACCTTAAGACTTAACCCTAACACTTATAATTAAGACTTAACCTTGTGACTTAACCTTAAAAACTAAACCTGAGACTTAACCCTAAGACTTAAACTTAAAACTTAACCCTAAGACTTAACCCTATGATTTAAACCTAAGACTTAACTTAAACATAAGACTTAACCCTAAGGCATAACCCTGAGACTTAACCCTACGACTGAACCCTAAGACTAAACCCTAAGACTTAACCTTAAGACTTAACCCTAAGTCTTAACCCTGAGATTAACCGTGAGACTTAACCCAAGGATTTATCCCCAAGACTTAAAATTAAGACTTAAACTTATGACATAGCCATAAGAGTTAACCCTGAGATTAAATCTTATGACTTTAACCCTAAGACTTAATATTAATACTTAACCTTAAGACAACACCCTAAGACTTAACCCTAAGACAATAAACCTAAGACGTAACCTTAAATACTTAACTCTAAGTCTTAACCTTAAGACTTAACCCTAAGACATAACTCTAAGACTTAATCTTAAGTCTTAACCTTAAGACCTAACCCTAAGATTTAACCTTAAGACGTGATCTTTAGGACATAACCCTAAGAATTAACCCTAAGACTTAAATTTAATACTTAACCCTAAGACTTAACCCTAAGACTTAATCCTAAGACATAACCCTGAGACTGAAACCTAAGACTTAACCTTAATGCTTAACCCTAAGTCATAACCCTGAGACTTAACATTGAAACTTAGCCTTGAAACTTAACCCTGAGACTTAACCCTAAGCCATATCCCCAAGACTTAACTCTAAGACGTAAACCTAAGACTCAATCCATAAGACTTAACCTTAAGACTTAACCCTAAGTCTCAGCCTTAAGACAGAACCTTACGACTTAACCCTGGGACTTAACCTTGAGACCTTACCTTGAGCCTTAACCCTGAGACTTATCCCTAAGACTTAACCATGAGACTTAACCTTCAGATTTACCGTTAAGTCTTAACTACAAGACTAAACCTTAAAACATAACCTTAAGACTTAACCGTAAGACATAAACCTGAGACTTAACCCTAAGACTTAACTAGAAGACTTAACCCTAAAACTTAACCTTAAGACTTAACCATAAAAATTAAGCCTAAGACTTAACCCTAAAACTTAACCTTAAGGCTCAACCTTAAGACTTGACGTTAAGACTTAAGTTTAAGACTTAACCTTAATACTTTACCCTAAGACGTAAGCCAAAAACTTAACCCTAAGACTTAACCCTAAAGACTTAACTATAAGACTTAACCCTAAGTCTTAACCTTAAGACCTAACTTTAATATTCAAACTTAACACTTAACCTTAGGAGTTAACCCTTAGACTTAACCTTATAACTTAACCCTAAGACATAACATTAAGAGGTAACCATAAGACTTAACTGTAAGACTTAACCTGACACTTAACATTAAGACTTAACCCTAAGAAACAATCCTAAAACTTAACCCTAAGGATTAACATAATGACTTCACCTTAAGACTTGATCCTAAGACTTCACCTTAAGACTTATCCCTAAGACATAACCCTAAGACTTAAATTTACGACTTAACCATAAGACTTAACCCTAAGACTTATCCCTAAGACATAACCCTAAGACTTAAATTTAGGACTTAACCACAAGACTTAACCCTAAGACTTAATACTAATACTTAACCTAAGACTTAACCCTGAGACTTAACCTTAAGACTTAACCCTAAGATTTAACCTTAAGACTTAACCCTAAGACTTATCCCTGAGACTTAACCCTAAGACTTATCCCTGAGACTTAACCCTAAGACTTATCCCCAAACCTTAACCTTAAGACTTATTATTAAGATTTAAATTTAAGACTGAATCTTAAGACATAATACTAAGGCTTAACCTTAAGACTTATCCCTAAGACTTAACCCTGAGAATTTAATATAAGACTGAACCTTAGGATGTAACCCTAAGACTTAACACTATAACTTAACCGAAGACAACACTAAGACTTAAATTTAAGACTAAACTTTTAGACTTAACCCTAAGACGTAAACTTAAGGATTAAACATAAATCTTAACCCTGACACTTAACCCTAAGACGTATCCCAAAGACTTATATTTAAGACTTAAACCTAAGACTCAAACCCTAGGACTTAAGATTTAACCTTAAGACTTAACACAAAGATTTAACCCTGAGATTTAGATTTATGAGTTAACCTTAAGACTTAATCCTAAGACTTAACACTAAGACTTAACCTTAAGACATAACCATAACACTTAAATCTAAGACTTAACCTTAACACTTAACCGTAAGACATAACCTTAAGATTTAACGCTAAGACTCAAATTTACGTCTTATCCTTAAGGCTTAACCCTAAGACTTAAATTTAGGTCTTAACCTTAACAGTTAACCCTAAGACTTAACCCTGAGACTTAAACCTAAGACTTAACCCTAAGACATAACCCTGAGACTTAACCTTAAGACTTAACCTTAAAACTTAACCCTAGGACTTGAATTTAAGACTTAACCTTAAGACTTATCCCTAAGACTTAACCCTGAGACTTAAACCTAATACTTAATCTTAGAGACTTAACCCTTAGACTTAACCTTAAGACTTAACCCTAACACTTATAATTAAGACTTAACCTTGTGACTTAACCTTAAAAACTAAACCTGAGACTTAACCCTAAGACTTAAACTTAAAACTTAACCCTAAGACTTAACCCTATGATTTAAACCTAAGACTTAACTTAAACATAAGACTTAACCCTAAGGCATAACCCTGAGACTTAACCCTACGACTGAACCCTAAGACTTAACCTTAAGACTTAACCCTAAGTCTTAACCCTGAGATTAACCGTGAGACTTAACCCAAGGATTTATCCCCAAGACTTAAAATTAAGACTTAAACTTATGACATAGCCATAAGAGTTAACCCTGAGATTAAATCTTATGACTTTAACCCTAAGACTTAATATTAATACTTAACCTTAAGACAACACCCTAAGACTTAACCCTAAGACAATAAACCTAAGACGTAACCTTAAATACTTAACTCTAAGTCTTAACCTTAAGACTTAACCCTAAGACATAACTCTAAGACTTAATCTTAAGTCTTAACCTTAAGACCTAACCCTAAGATTTAACCTTAAGACGTGATCTTTAGGACATAACCCTAAGAATTAACCCTAAGACTTAAATTTAATACTTAACCCTAAGACTTAACCCTAAGACTTAATCCTAAGACATAACCCTGAGACTGAAACCTAAGACTTAACCTTAATGCTTAACCCTAAGTCATAACCCTGAGACTTAACATTGAAACTTAGCCTTGAAACTTAACCCTGAGACTTAACCCTAAGCCATATCCCCAAGACTTAACTCTAAGACGTAAACCTAAGACTCAATCCATAAGACTTAACCTTAAGACTTAACCCTAAGTCTCAGCCTTAAGACAGAACCTTACGACTTAACCCTGGGACTTAACCTTGAGACCTTACCTTGAGCCTTAACCCTGAGACTTATCCCTAAGACTTAACCATGAGACTTAACCTTCAGATTTACCGTTAAGTCTTAACTACAAGACTAAACCTTAAAACATAACCTTAAGACTTAACCGTAAGACATAAACCTGAGACTTAACCCTAAGACTTAACTAGAAGACTTAACCCTAAAACTTAACCTTAAGACTTAACCATAAAAATTAAGCCTAAAACTTAACCTTAAGGCTCAACCTTAAGACTTGACGTTAAGACTTAAGTTTAAGACTTAACCTTAATACTTTACCCTAAGACGTAAGCCAAAAACTTAACCCTAAGACTTAACCCTAAGACTTAACCCTAAAGACTTAACTATAAGACTTAACCCTAAGTCTTAACCTTAAGACCTAACTTTAATATTCAAACTTAACACTTAACCTTAGGAGTTAACCCTTAGACTTAACCTTATAACTTAACCCTAAGACATAACATTAAGAGGTAACCATAAGACTTAACTGTAAGACTTAACCTGACACTTAACATTAAGACTTAACCCTAAGAAACAATCCTAAAACTTAACCCTAAGGATTAACATAATGACTTCACCTTAAGACTTGATCCTAAGACTTCACCTTAAGACTTATCCCTAAGACATAACCCTAAGACTTAAATTTACGACTTAACCATAAGACTTAACCCTAAGACTTATCCCTAAGACATAACCCTAAGACTTAAATTTAGGACTTAACCACAAGACTTAACCCTAAGACTTAATACTAATACTTAACCTAAGACTTAACCCTGAGACTTAACCTTAAGACTTAACCCTAAGATTTAACCTTAAGACTTAACCCTAAGACTTATCCCTGAGACTTAACCCTAAGACTTATCCCTGAGACTTAACCCTAAGACTTATCCCCAAACCTTAACCTTAAGACTTATTATTAAGATTTAAATTTAAGACTGAATCTTAAGACATAATACTAAGGCTTAACCTTAAGACTTATCCCTAAGACTTAACCCTGAGAATTTAATATAAGACTGAACCTTAGGATGTAACCCTAAGACTTAACACTATAACTTAACCGAAGACAACACTAAGACTTAAATTTAAGACTAAACTTTTAGACTTAACCCTAAGACGTAAACTTAAGAATTAAACATAAATCTTAACCCTGACACTTAACCCTAAGACGTATCCCAAAGACTTAAATTTAAGACTTAAACCTAAGACTCAAACCCTAGGACTTAAGATTTAACCTTAAGACTTAACACAAAGATTTAACCCTAAGATTTAGATTTATGAGTTAACCTTAAGACTTAATCCTAAGACTTAACACTAAGACTTAACCTTAAGACATAACCATAACACTTAAATCTAAGACTTAACCTTAACACTTAACCGTAAGACATAACCTTAAGATTTAACGCTAAGACTCAAATTTACGTCTTATCCTTAAGGCTTAACCCTAAGACTTAAATTTAGGTCTTAGCCTTAACAGTTAACCCTAAGACTTAACCCTGAGACTTAAACCTAAGACTTAACCCTAAGACATAACCCTGAGACTTAACCTTAAGACTTAACCTTAAAACTTAACCCTAGGACTTGAACTTAAGACTTAACCTTAAGACTTATCCCTAAGACTTAACCCTGAGACTTAAACCTAATACTTAATCTTAGAGACTTAACCCTTAGACTTAACCTTAAGACTTAACCCTAACACTTATAATTAAGACTTAACCTTGTGACTTAACCTTAAAAACTAAACCTGAGACTTAACCCTAAGACTTAAACTTAAAACTTAACCCTAAGACTTAACCCTATGATTTAAACCTAAGACTTAACTTAAACATAAGACTTAACCCTAAGGCATAACCCTGAGACTTAACCCTACGACTGAACCCTAAGACTAAACCCTAAGACTTAACCTTAAGACTTAACCCTAAGTCTTAACCCTGAGATTAACCGTGAGACTTAACCCAAGGATTTATCCCCAAGACTTAAAATTAAGACTTAAACTTATGACATAGCCATAAGAGTTAACCCTGAGATTAAATCTTATGACTTTAACCCTAAGACTTAATATTAATACTTAACCTTAAGACAACACCCTAAGACTTAACCCTAAGACAATAAACCTAAGACGTAACCTTAAATACTTAACTCTAAGTCTTAACCTTAAGACTTAACCCTAAGACATAACTCTAAGACTTAATCTTAAGTCTTAACCTTAAGACCTAACCCTAAGATTTAACCTTAAGACGTGATCTTTAGGACATAACCCTAAGAATTAACCCTAAGACTTAAATTTAATACTTAACCCTAAGACTTAACCCTAAGACTTAATCCTAAGACATAACCCTGAGACTGAAACCTAAGACTTAACCTTGAGACCTTACCTTGAGCCTTAACCCTGAGACTTATCCCTAAGACTTAACCATGAGACTTAACCTTCAGATTTACCGTTAAGTCTTAACTACAAGACTAAACCTTAAAACATAACCTTAAGACTTAACCGTAAGACATAAACCTGAGACTTAACCCTAAGACTTAACTAGAAGACTTAACCCTAAAACTTAACCTTAAGACTTAACCATAAAAATTAAGCCTAAGACTTAACCCTAAAACTTAACCTTAAGGCTCAACCTTAAGACTTGACGTTAAGACTTAAGTTTAAGACTTAACCTTAATACTTTACCCTAAGACGTAAGCCAAAAACTTAACCCTAAGACTTAACCCTAAAGACTTAACTATAAGACTTAACCCTAAGTCTTAACCTTAAGACCTAACTTTAATATTCAAACTTAACACTTAACCTTAGGAGTTAACCCTTAGACTTAACCTTATAACTTAACCCTAAGACATAACATTAAGAGGTAACCATAAGACTTAACTGTAAGACTTAACCTGACACTTAACATTAAGACTTAACCCTAAGAAACAATCCTAAAACTTAACCCTAAGGATTAACATAATGACTTCACCTTAAGACTTGATCCTAAGACTTCACCTTAAGACTTATCCCTAAGACATAACCCTAAGACTTAAATTTACGACTTAACCATAAGACTTAACCCTAAGACTTATCCCTAAGACATAACCCTAAGACTTAAATTTAGGACTTAACCACAAGACTTAACCCTAAGACTTAATACTAATACTTAACCTAAGACTTAACCCTGAGACTTAACCTTAAGACTTAACCCTAAGATTTAACCTTAAGACTTAACCCTAAGACTTATCCCTGAGACTTAACCCTAAGACTTATCCCTGAGACTTAACCCTAAGACTTATCCCCAAACCTTAACCTTAAGACTTATTATTAAGATTTAAATTTAAGACTGAATCTTAAGACATAATACTAAGGCTTAACCTTAAGACTTATCCCTAAGACTTAACCCTGAGAATTTAATATAAGACTGAACCTTAGGATGTAACCCTAAGACTTAACACTATAACTTAACCGAAGACAACACTAAGACTTAAATTTAAGACTAAACTTTTAGACTTAACCCTAAGACGTAAACTTAAGGATTAAACATAAATCTTAACCCTGACACTTAACCCTAAGACGTATCCCAAAGACTTAAATTTAAGACTTAAACCTAAGACTCAAACCCTAGGACTTCAGATTTAACCTTAAGACTTAACACAAAGATTTAACCCTGAGATTTAGATTTATGAGTTAACCTTAAGACTTAATCCTAAGACTTAACACTAAGACTTAACCTTAAGACATAACCATAACACTTAAATCTAAGACTTAACCTTAACACTTAACCGTAAGACATAACCTTAAGATTTAACGCTAAGACTCAAATTTACGTCTTATCCTTAAGGCTTAACCCTAAGACTTAAATTTAGGTCTTAACCTTAACAGTTAACCCTAAGACTTAACCCTGAGACTTAAACCTAAGACTTAACCCTAAGACATAACCCTGAGACTTAACCTTAAGACTTAACCTTAAAACTTAACCCTAGGACTTGAACTTAAGACTTAACCTTAAGACTTATCCCTAAGACTTAACCCTGAGACTTAAACCTAATACTTAATCTTAGAGACTTAACCCTTAGACTTAACCTTAAGACTTAACCCTAACACTTATAATTAAGACTTAACCTTGTGACTTAACCTTAAAAACTAAACCTGAGACTTAACCCTAAGACTTAAACTTAAAACTTAACCCTAAGACTTAACCCTATGATTTAAACCTAAGACTTAACTTAAACATAAGACTTAACCCTAAGGCATAACCCTGAGACTTAACCCTACGACTGAACCCTAAGACTAAACCCTAAGACTTAACCTTAAGACTTAACCCTAAGTCTTAACCCTGAGATTAACCGTGAGACTTAACCCAAGGATTTATCCCCAAGACTTAAAATTAAGACTTAAACTTATGACATAGCCATAAGAGTTAACCCTGAGATTAAATCTTATGACTTTAACCCTAAGACTTAATATTAATACTTAACCTTAAGACAACACCCTAAGACTTAACCCTAAGACAATAAACCTAAGACGTAACCTTAAATACTTAACTCTAAGTCTTAACCTTAAGACTTAACCCTAAGACATAACTCTAAGACTTAATCTTAAGTCTTAACCTTAAGACCTAACCCTAAGATTTAACCTTAAGACGTGATCTTTAGGACATAACCCTAAGAATTAACCCTAAGACTTAAATTTAATACTTAACCCTAAGACTTAACCCTAAGACTTAATCCTAAGACATAACCCTGAGACTGAAACCTAAGACTTAACCTTGAGACCTTACCTTGAGCCTTAACCCTGAGACTTATCCCTAAGACTTAACCATGAGACTTAACCTTCAGATTTACCGTTAAGTCTTAACTACAAGACTAAACCTTAAAACATAACCTTAAGACTTAACCGTAAGACATAAACCTGAGACTTAACCCTAAGACTTAACTAGAAGACTTAACCCTAAAACTTAACCTTAAGACTTAACCATAAAAATTAAGCCTAAGACTTAACCCTAAAACTTAACCTTAAGGCTCAACCTTAAGACTTGACGTTAAGACTTAAGTTTAAGACTTTACCCTAAGACGTAAGCCAAAAACTTAACCCTAAGACTTAACCCTAAAGACTTAACTATAAGACTTAACCCTAAGTCTTAACCTTAAGACCTAACTTTAATATTCAAACTTAACACTTAACCTTAGGAGTTAACCCTTAGACTTAACCTTATAACTTAACCCTAAGACATAACATTAAGAGGTAACCATAAGACTTAACTGTAAGACTTAACCTGACACTTAACATTAAGACTTAACCCTAAGAAACAATCCTAAAACTTAACCCTAAGGATTAACATAATGACTTCACCTTAAGACTTGATCCTAAGACTTCACCTTAAGACTTATCCCTAAGACATAACCCTAAGACTTAAATTTACGACTTAACCATAAGACTTAACCCTAAGACTTATCCCTAAGACATAACCCTAAGACTTAAATTTAGGACTTAACCACAAGACTTAACCCTAAGACTTAATACTAATACTTAACCTAAGACTTAACCCTGAGACTTAACCTTAAGACTTAACCCTAAGATTTAACCTTAAGACTTAACCCTAAGACTTATCCCTGAGACTTAACCCTAAGACTTATCCCTGAGACTTAACCCTAAGACTTATCCCCAAACCTTAACCTTAAGACTTATTATTAAGATTTAAATTTAAGACTGAATCTTAAGACATAATACTAAGGCTTAACCTTAAGACTTATCCCTAAGACTTAACCCTGAGAATTTAATATAAGACTGAACCTTAGGATGTAACCCTAAGACTTAACACTATAACTTAACCGAAGACAACACTAAGACTTAAATTTAAGACTAAACTTTTAGACTTAACCCTAAGACGTAAACTTAAGAATTAAACATAAATCTTAACCCTGACACTTAACCCTAAGACGTATCCCAAAGACTTAAATTTAAGACTTAAACCTAAGACTCAAACCCTAGGACTTCAGATTTAACCTTAAGACTTAACACAAAGATTTAACCCTAAGATTTAGATTTATGAGTTAACCTTAAGACTTAATCCTAAGACTTAACACTAAGACTTAACCTTAAGACATAACCATAACACTTAAATCTAAGACTTAACCTTAACACTTAACCGTAAGACATAACCTTAAGATTTAACGCTAAGACTCAAATTTACGTCTTATCCTTAAGGCTTAACCCTAAGACTTAAATTTAGGTCTTAACCTTAACAGTTAACCCTAAGACTTAACCCTGAGACTTAAACCTAAGACTTAACCCTAAGACATAACCCTGAGACTTAACCTTAAGACTTAACCTTAAAACTTAACCCTAGGACTTGAATTTAAGACTTAACCTTAAGACTTATCCCTAAGACTTAACCCTGAGACTTAAACCTAATACTTAATCTTAGAGACTTAACCCTTAGACTTAACCTTAAGACTTAACCCTAACACTTATAATTAAGACTTAACCTTAAGACTTAACCTTGTGACTTAACCTTAAAAACTAAACCTGAGACTTAACCCTAAGACTTAAACTTAAAACTTAACCCTAAGACTTAACCCTATGATTTAAACCTAAGACTTAACTTAAACATAAGACTTAACCCTAAGGCATAACCCTGAGACTTAACCCTACGACTGAACCCTAAGACTTAACCTTAAGACTTAACCCTAAGTCTTAACCCTGAGATTAACCGTGAGACTTAACCCAAGGATTTATCCCCAAGACTTAAAATTAAGACTTAAACTTATGACATAACCATAAGAGTTAACCCTGAGATTAAATCTTATGACTTTAACCCTAAGACTTAATATTAATACTTAACCTTAAGACAACACCCTAAGACTTAACCCTAAGACAATAAACCTAAGACGTAACCTTAAATACTTAACTCTAAGTCTTAACCTTAAGACTTAACCCTAAGACATAACTCTAAGACTTAATCTTAAGTCTTAACCTTAAGACCTAACCCTAAGATTTAACCTTAAGACGTGATCTTTAGGACATAACCCTAAGAATTAACCCTAAGACTTAAATTTAATACTTAACCCTAAGACTTAACCCTAAGACTTAATCCTAAGACATAACCCTGAGACTGAAACCTAAGACTTAACCTTAATGCTTAACCCTAAGTCATAACCCTGAGACTTAACATTGAAACTTAGCCTTGAAACTTAACCCTGAGACTTAACCCTAAGCCATATCCCCAAGACTTAACTCTAAGACGTAAACCTAAGACTCAATCCATAAGACTTAACCTTAAGACTTAACCCTAAGTCTCAGCCTTAAGACAGAACCTTACGACTTAACCCTGGGACTTAACCTTGAGACCTTACCTTGAGCCTTAACCCTGAGACTTATCCCTAAGACTTAACCATGAGACTTAACCTTCAGATTTACCGTTAAGTCTTAACTACAAGACTAAACCTTAAAACATAACCTTAAGACTTAACCGTAAGACATAAACCTGAGACTTAACCCTAAGACTTAACTAGAAGACTTAACCCTAAAACTTAACCTTAAGACTTAACCATAAAAATTAAGCCTAAGACTTAACCCTAAAACTTAACCTTAAGGCTCAACCTTAAGACTTGACGTTAAGACTTAAGTTTAAGACTTAACCTTAATACTTTACCCTAAGACGTAAGCCAAAAACTTAACCCTAAGACTTAACCCTAAAGACTTAACTATAAGACTTAACCCTAAGTCTTAACCTTAAGACCTAACTTTAATATTCAAACTTAACACTTAACCTTAGGAGTTAACCCTTAGACTTAACCTTATAACTTAACCCTAAGACATAACATTAAGAGGTAACCATAAGACTTAACTGTAAGACTTAACCTGACACTTAACATTAAGACTTAACCCTAAGAAACAATCCTAAAACTTAACCCTAAGGATTAACATAATGACTTCACCTTAAGACTTGATCCTAAGACTTCACCTTAAGACTTATCCCTAAGACATAACCCTAAGACTTAAATTTACGACTTAACCATAAGACTTAACCCTAAGACTTATCCCTAAGACATAACCCTAAGACTTAAATTTAGGACTTAACCACAAGACTTAACCCTAAGACTTAATACTAATACTTAACCTAAGACTTAACCCTGAGACTTAACCTTAAGACTTAACCCTAAGATTTAACCTTAAGACTTAACCCTAAGACTTATCCCTGAGACTTAACCCTAAGACTTATCCCCAAACCTTAACCTTAAGACTTATTATTAAGATTTAAATTTAAGACTGAATCTTAAGACATAATACTAAGGCTTAACCTTAAGACTTATCCCTAAGACTTAACCCTGAGAATTTAATATAAGACTGAACCTTAGGATGTAACCCTAAGACTTAACACTATAACTTAACCGAAGACAACACTAAGACTTAAATTTAAGACTAAACTTTTAGACTTAACCCTAAGACGTAAACTTAAGAATTAAACATAAATCTTAACCCTGACACTTAACCCTAAGACGTATCCCAAAGACTTAAATTTAAGACTTAAACCTAAGACTCAAACCCTAGGACTTAAGATTTAACCTTAAGACTTAACACAAAGATTTAACCCTAAGATTTAGATTTATGAGTTAACCTTAAGACTTAATCCTAAGACTTAACACTAAGACTTAACCTTAAGACATAACCATAACACTTAAATCTAAGACTTAACCTTAACACTTAACCGTAAGACTTAACCTTAAGATTTAACGCTAAGACTCAAATTTACGTCTTATCCTTAAGGCTTAACCCTAAGACTTAAATTTAGGTCTTAACCTTAACAGTTAACCCTAAGACTTAACCCTGAGACTTAAACCTAAGACTTAACCCTAAGACATAACCCTGAGACTTAACCTTAAGACTTAACCTTAAAACTTAACCCTAGGACTTGAACTTAAGACTTAACCTTAAGACTTATCCCTAAGACTTAACCCTGAGACTTAAACCTAATACTTAATCTTAGAGACTTAACCCTTAGACTTAACCTTAAGACTTAACCCTAACACTTATAATTAAGACTTAACCTTAAGACTTAACCTTGTGACTTAACCTTAAAAACTAAACCTGAGACTTAACCCTAAGACTTAAACTTAAAACTTAACCCTAAGACTTAACCCTATGATTTAAACCTAAGACTTAACTTAAACATAAGACTTAACCCTAAGGCATAACCCTGAGACTTAACCCTACGACTGAACCCTAAGACTAAACCCTAAGACTTAACCTTAAGACTTAACCCTAAGTCTTAACCCTGAGATTAACCGTGAGACTTAACCCAAGGATTTATCCCCAAGACTTAAAATTAAGACTTAAACTTATGACATAACCATAAGAGTTAACCCTGAGATTAAATCTTATGACTTTAACCCTAAGACTTAATATTAATACTTAACCTTAAGACAACACCCTAAGACTTAACCCTAAGACAATAAACCTAAGACGTAACCTTAAATACTTAACTCTAAGTCTTAACCTTAAGACTTAACCCTAAGACATAACTCTAAGACTTAATCTTAAGTCTTAACCTTAAGACCTAACCCTAAGATTTAACCTTAAGACGTGATCTTTAGGACATAACCCTAAGAATTAACCCTAAGACTTAAATTTAATACTTAACCCTAAGACTTAACCCTAAGACTTAATCCTAAGACATAACCCTGAGACTGAAACCTAAGACTTAACCTTAATGCTTAACCCTAAGTCATAACCCTGAGACTTAACATTGAAACTTAGCCTTGAAACTTAACCCTGAGACTTAACCCTAAGCCATATCCCCAAGACTTAACTCTAAGACGTAAACCTAAGACTCAATCCATAAGACTTAACCTTAAGACTTAACCCTAAGTCTCAGCCTTAAGACAGAACCTTACGACTTAACCCTGGGACTTAACCTTGAGACCTTACCTTGAGCCTTAACCCTGAGACTTATCCCTAAGACTTAACCATGAGACTTAACCTTCAGATTTACCGTTAAGTCTTAACTACAAGACTAAACCTTAAAACATAACCTTAAGACTTAACCGTAAGACATAAACCTGAGACTTAACCCTAAGACTTAACTAGAAGACTTAACCCTAAAACTTAACCTTAAGACTTAACCATAAAAATTAAGCCTAAGACTTAACCCTAAAACTTAACCTTAAGGCTCAACCTTAAGACTTGACGTTAAGACTTAAGTTTAAGACTTAACCTTAATACTTTACCCTAAGACGTAAGCCAAAAACTTAACCCTAAGACTTAACCCTAAAGACTTAACTATAAGACTTAACCCTAAGTCTTAACCTTAAGACCTAACTTTAATATTCAAACTTAACACTTAACCTTAGGAGTTAACCCTTAGACTTAACCTTATAACTTAACCCTAAGACATAACATTAAGAGGTAACCATAAGACTTAACTGTAAGACTTAACCTGACACTTAACATTAAGACTTAACCCTAAGAAACAATCCTAAAACTTAACCCTAAGGATTAACATAATGACTTCACCTTAAGACTTGATCCTAAGACTTCACCTTAAGACTTATCCCTAAGACATAACCCTAAGACTTAAATTTACGACTTAACCATAAGACTTAACCCTAAGACTTATCCCTAAGACATAACCCTAAGACTTAAATTTAGGACTTAACCACAAGACTTAACCCTAAGACTTAATACTAATACTTAACCTAAGACTTAACCCTGAGACTTAACCTTAAGACTTAACCCTAAGATTTAACCTTAAGACTTAACCCTAAGACTTATCCCTGAGACTTAACCCTAAGACTTATCCCTGAGACTTAACCCTAAGACTTATCCCCAAACCTTAACCTTAAGACTTATTATTAAGATTTAAATTTAAGACTGAATCTTAAGACATAATACTAAGGCTTAACCTTAAGACTTATCCCTAAGACTTAACCCTGAGAATTTAATATAAGACTGAACCTTAGGATGTAACCCTAAGACTTAACACTATAACTTAACCGAAGACAACACTAAGACTTAAATTTAAGACTAAACTTTTAGACTTAACCCTAAGACGTAAACTTAAGAATTAAACATAAATCTTAACCCTGACACTTAACCCTAAGACGTATCCCAAAGACTTAAATTTAAGACTTAAACCTAAGACTCAAACCCTAGGACTTAAGATTTAACCTTAAGACTTAACACAAAGATTTAACCCTAAGATTTAGATTTATGAGTTAACCTTAAGACTTAATCCTAAGACTTAACACTAAGACTTAACCTTAAGACATAACCATAACACTTAAATCTAAGACTTAACCTTAACACTTAACCGTAAGACATAACCTTAAGATTTAACGCTAAGACTCAAATTTACGTCTTATCCTTAAGGCTTAACCCTAAGACTTAAATTTAGGTCTTAACCTTAACAGTTAACCCTAAGACTTAACCCTGAGACTTAAACCTAAGACTTAACCCTAAGACATAACCCTGAGACTTAACCTTAAGACTTAACCTTAAAACTTAACCCTAGGACTTGAACTTAAGACTTAACCTTAAGACTTATCCCTAAGACTTAACCCTGAGACTTAAACCTAATACTTAATCTTAGAGACTTAACCCTTAGACTTAACCTTAAGACTTAACCCTAACACTTATAATTAAGACTTAACCTTTAAGACTTAACCTTGTGACTTAACCTTAAAAACTAAACCTGAGACTTAACCCTAAGACTTAAACTTAAAACTTAACCCTAAGACTTAACCCTATGATTTAAACCTAAGACTTAACTTAAACATAAGACTTAACCCTAAGGCATAACCCTGAGACTTAACCCTACGACTGAACCCTAAGACTAAACCCTAAGACTTAACCTTAAGACTTAACCCTAAGTCTTAACCCTGAGATTAACCGTGAGACTTAATCCAAAGATTTATCCCCAAGACTTAAAATTAAGACTTAAACTTATGACATAACCATAAGAGTTAACCCTGAGATTAAATCTTATGACTTTAACCCTAAGACTTAATATTAATACTTAACCTTAAGACAACACCCTAAGACTTAACCCTAAGACAATAAACCTAAGACGTAACCTTAAATACTTAACTCTAAGTCTTAACCTTAAGACTTAACCCTAAGACATAACTCTAAGACTTAATCTTAAGTCTTAACCTTAAGACCTAACCCTAAGATTTAACCTTAAGACGTGATCTTTAGGACATAACCCTAAGAATTAACCCTAAGACTTAAATTTAATACTTAACCCTAAGACTTAACCCTAAGACTTAATCCTAAGACATAACCCTGAGACTGAAACCTAAGACTTAACCTTAATGCTTAACCCTAAGTCATAACCCTGAGACTTAACATTGAAACTTAGCCTTGAAACTTAACCCTGAGACTTAACCCTAAGCCATATCCCCAAGACTTAACTCTAAGACGTAAACCTAAGACTCAATCCATAAGACTTAACCTTAAGACTTAACCCTAAGTCTCAGCCTTAAGACAGAACCTTACGACTTAACCCTGGGACTTAACCTTGAGACCTTACCTTGAGCCTTAACCCTGAGACTTATCCCTAAGACTTAACCATGAGACTTAACCTTCAGATTTACCGTTAAGTCTTAACTACAAGACTAAACCTTAAAACATAACCTTAAGACTTAACCGTAAGACATAAACCTGAGACTTAACCCTAAGACTTAACTAGAAGACTTAACCCTAAAACTTAACCTTAAGACTTAACCATAAAAATTAAGCCTAAGACTTAACCCTAAAACTTAACCTTAAGGCTCAACCTTAAGACTTGACGTTAAGACTTAACCTTAATACTTTACCCTAAGACGTAAGCCAAAAACTTAACCCTAAGACTTAACCCTAAAGACTTAACTATAAGACTTAACCCTAAGTCTTAACCTTAAGACCTAACTTTAATATTCAAACTTAACACTTAACCTTAGGAGTTAACCCTTAGACTTAACCTTATAACTTAACCCTAAGACATAACATTAAGAGGTAACCATAAGACTTAACTGTAAGACTTAACCTGACACTTAACATTAAGACTTAACCCTAAGAAACAATCCTAAAACTTAACCCTAAGGATTAACATAATGACTTCACCTTAAGACTTGATCCTAAGACTTCACCTTAAGACTTATCCCTAAGACATAACCCTAAGACTTAAATTTACGACTTAACCATAAGACTTAACCCTAAGACTTATCCCTAAGACATAACCCTAAGACTTAAATTTAGGACTTAACCACAAGACTTAACCCTAAGACTTAATACTAATACTTAACCTAAGACTTAACCCTGAGACTTAACCTTAAGACTTAACCCTAAGATTTAACCTTAAGACTTAACCCTAAGACTTATCCCTGAGACTTAACCCTAAGACTTATCCCTGAGACTTAACCCTAAGACTTATCCCCAAACCTTAACCTTAAGACTTATTATTAAGATTTAAATTTAAGACTGAATCTTAAGACATAATACTAAGGCTTAACCTTAAGACTTATCCCTAAGACTTAACCCTGAGAATTTAATATAAGACTGAACCTTAGGATGTAACCCTAAGACTTAACACTATAACTTAACCGAAGACAACACTAAGACTTAAATTTAAGACTAAACTTTTAGACTTAACCCTAAGACGTAAACTTAAGAATTAAACATAAATCTTAACCCTGACACTTAACCCTAAGACGTATCCCAAAGACTTAAATTTAAGACTTAAACCTAAGACTCAAACCCTAGGACTTAAGATTTAACCTTAAGACTTAACACAAAGATTTAACCCTAAGATTTAGATTTATGAGTTAACCTTAAGACTTAATCCTAAGACTTAACACTAAGACTTAACCTTAAGACATAACCATAACACTTAAATCTAAGACTTAACCTTAACACTTAACCGTAAGACATAACCTTAAGATTTAACGCTAAGACTCAAATTTACGTCTTATCCTTAAGGCTTAACCCTAAGACTTAAATTTAGGTCTTAACCTTAACAGTTAACCCTAAGACTTAACCCTGAGACTTAAACCTAAGACTTAACCCTAAGACATAACCCTGAGACTTAACCTTAAGACTTAACCTTAAAACTTAACCCTAGGACTTGAACTTAAGACTTAACCTTAAGACTTATCCCTAAGACTTAACCCTGAGACTTAAACCTAATACTTAATCTTAGAGACTTAACCCTTAGACTTAACCTTAAGACTTAACCCTAACACTTATAATTAAGACTTAACCTTAAGACTTAACCTTGTGACTTAACCTTAAAAACTAAACCTGAGACTTAACCCTAAGACTTAAACTTAAAACTTAACCCTAAGACTTAACCCTATGATTTAAACCTAAGACTTAACTTAAACATAAGACTTAACCCTAAGGCATAACCCTGAGACTTAACCCTACGACTGAACCCTAAGACTAAACCCTAAGACTTAACCTTAAGACTTAACCCTAAGTCTTAACCCTGAGATTAACCGTGAGACTTAATCCAAAGATTTATCCCCAAGACTTAAAATTAAGACTTAAACTTATGACATAACCATAAGAGTTAACCCTGAGATTAAATCTTATGACTTTAACCCTAAGACTTAATATTAATACTTAACCTTAAGACAACACCCTAAGACTTAACCCTAAGACAATAAACCTAAGACGTAACCTTAAATACTTAACTCTAAGTCTTAACCTTAAGACTTAACCCTAAGACATAACTCTAAGACTTAATCTTAAGTCTTAACCTTAAGACCTAACCCTAAGATTTAACCTTAAGACGTGATCTTTAGGACATAACCCTAAGAATTAACCCTAAGACTTAAATTTAATACTTAACCCTAAGACTTAACCCTAAGACTTAATCCTAAGACATAACCCTGAGACTGAAACCTAAGACTTAACCTTAATGCTTAACCCTAAGTCATAACCCTGAGACTTAACATTGAAACTTAGCCTTGAAACTTAACCCTGAGACTTAACCCTAAGCCATATCCCCAAGACTTAACTCTAAGACGTAAACCTAAGACTCAATCCATAAGACTTAACCTTAAGACTTAACCCTAAGTCTCAGCCTTAAGACAGAACCTTACGACTTAACCCTGGGACTTAACCTTGAGACCTTACCTTGAGCCTTAACCCTGAGACTTATCCCTAAGACTTAACCATGAGACTTAACCTTCAGATTTACCGTTAAGTCTTAACTACAAGACTAAACCTTAAAACATAACCTTAAGACTTAACCGTAAGACATAAACCTGAGACTTAACCCTAAGACTTAACTAGAAGACTTAACCCTAAAACTTAACCTTAAGACTTAACCATAAAAATTAAGCCTAAGACTTAACCCTAAAACTTAACCTTAAGGCTCAACCTTAAGACT
This sequence comes from Falco peregrinus, assembly GCF_023634155.1. NCBI lineage: Eukaryota > Metazoa > Chordata > Aves > Falconiformes > Falconidae > Falco > Falco peregrinus. The sequence goes on along the minus strand of NW_026599612.1, from coordinate 51,230 downwards.
TGACGTTAAGACTTAAGTTTAAGACTTTACCCTAAGACGTAAGCCAAAAACTTAACCCTAAGACTTAACCCTAAAGACTTAACTATAAGACTTAACCCTAAGTCTTAACCTTAAGACCTAACTTTAATATTCAAACTTAACACTTAACCTTAGGAGTTAACCCTTAGACTTAACCTTATAACTTAACCCTAAGACATAACATTAAGAGGTAACCATAAGACTTAACTGTAAGACTTAACCTGACACTTAACATTAAGACTTAACCCTAAGAAACAATCCTAAAACTTAACCCTAAGGATTAACATAATGACTTCACCTTAAGACTTGATCCTAAGACTTCACCTTAAGACTTATCCCTAAGACATAACCCTAAGACTTAAATTTACGACTTAACCATAAGACTTAACCCTAAGACTTATCCCTAAGACATAACCCTAAGACTTAAATTTAGGACTTAACCACAAGACTTAACCCTAAGACTTAATACTAATACTTAACCTAAGACTTAACCCTGAGACTTAACCTTAAGACTTAACCCTAAGATTTAACCTTAAGACTTAACCCTAAGACTTATCCCTGAGACTTAACCCTAAGACTTATCCCTGAGACTTAACCCTAAGACTTATCCCCAAACCTTAACCTTAAGACTTATTATTAAGATTTAAATTTAAGACTGAATCTTAAGACATAATACTAAGGCTTAACCTTAAGACTTATCCCTAAGACTTAACCCTGAGAATTTAATATAAGACTGAACCTTAGGATGTAACCCTAAGACTTAACACTATAACTTAACCGAAGACAACACTAAGACTTAAATTTAAGACTAAACTTTTAGACTTAACCCTAAGACGTAAACTTAAGAATTAAACATAAATCTTAACCCTGACACTTAACCCTAAGACGTATCCCAAAGACTTAAATTTAAGACTTAAACCTAAGACTCAAACCCTAGGACTTAAGATTTAACCTTAAGACTTAACACAAAGATTTAACCCTAAGATTTAGATTTATGAGTTAACCTTAAGACTTAATCCTAAGACTTAACACTAAGACTTAACCTTAAGACATAACCATAACACTTAAATCTAAGACTTAACCTTAACACTTAACCGTAAGACATAACCTTAAGATTTAACGCTAAGACTCAAATTTACGTCTTATCCTTAAGGCTTAACCCTAAGACTTAAATTTAGGTCTTAACCTTAACAGTTAACCCTAAGACTTAACCCTGAGACTTAAACCTAAGACTTAACCCTAAGACATAACCCTGAGACTTAACCTTAAGACTTAACCTTAAAACTTAACCCTAGGACTTGAACTTAAGACTTAACCTTAAGACTTATCCCTAAGACTTAACCCTGAGACTTAAACCTAATACTTAATCTTAGAGACTTAACCCTTAGACTTAACCTTAAGACTTAACCCTAACACTTATAATTAAGACTTAACCTTAAGACTTAACCTTGTGACTTAACCTTAAAAACTAAACCTGAGACTTAACCCTAAGACTTAAACTTAAAACTTAACCCTAAGACTTAACCCTATGATTTAAACCTAAGACTTAACTTAAACATAAGACTTAACCCTAAGGCATAACCCTGAGACTTAACCCTACGACTGAACCCTAAGACTAAACCCTAAGACTTAACCTTAAGACTTAACCCTAAGTCTTAACCCTGAGATTAACCGTGAGACTTAATCCAAAGATTTATCCCCAAGACTTAAAATTAAGACTTAAACTTATGACATAACCATAAGAGTTAACCCTGAGATTAAATCTTATGACTTTAACCCTAAGACTTAATATTAATACTTAACCTTAAGACAACACCCTAAGACTTAACCCTAAGACAATAAACCTAAGACATAACCTTAAATACTTAACTCTAAGTCTTAACCTTAAGACTTAACCCTAAGACATAACTCTAAGACTTAATCTTAAGTCTTAACCTTAAGACCTAACCCTAAGATTTAACCTTAAGACGTGATCTTTAGGACATAACCCTAAGAATTAACCCTAAGACTTAAATTTAATACTTAACCCTAAGACTTAACCCTAAGACTTAATCCTAAGACATAACCCTGAGACTGAAACCTAAGACTTAACCTTAATGCTTAACCCTAAGTCATAACCCTGAGACTTAACATTGAAACTTAGCCTTGAAACTTAACCCTGAGACTTAACCCTAAGCCATATCCCCAAGACTTAACTCTAAGACGTAAACCTAAGACTCAATCCATAAGACTTAACCTTAAGACTTAACCCTAAGTCTCAGCCTTAAGACAGAACCTTACGACTTAACCCTGGGACTTAACCTTGAGACCTTACCTTGAGCCTTAACCCTGAGACTTATCCCTAAGACTTAACCATGAGACTTAACCTTCAGATTTACCGTTAAGTCTTAACTACAAGACTAAACCTTAAAACATAACCTTAAGACTTAACCGTAAGACATAAACCTGAGACTTAACCCTAAGACTTAACTAGAAGACTTAACCCTAAAACTTAACCTTAAGACTTAACCATAAAAATTAAGCCTAAGACTTAACCCTAAAACTTAACCTTAAGGCTCAACCTTAAGACTTGACGTTAAGACTTAAGTTTAAGACTTAACCTTAATACTTTACCCTAAGACGTAAGCCAAAAACTTAACCCTAAGACTTAACCCTAAAGACTTAACTATAAGACTTAACCCTAAGTCTTAACCTTAAGACCTAACTTTAATATTCAAACTTAACACTTAACCTTAGGAGTTAACCCTTAGACTTAACCTTATAACTTAACCCTAAGACATAACATTAAGAGGTAACCATAAGACTTAACTGTAAGACTTAACCTGACACTTAACATTAAGACTTAACCCTAAGAAACAATCCTAAAACTTAACCCTAAGGATTAACATAATGACTTCACCTTAAGACTTGATCCTAAGACTTCACCTTAAGACTTATCCCTAAGACATAACCCTAAGACTTAAATTTACGACTTAACCATAAGACTTAACCCTAAGACTTATCCCTAAGACATAACCCTAAGACTTAAATTTAGGACTTAACCACAAGACTTAACCCTAAGACTTAATACTAATACTTAACCTAAGACTTAACCCTGAGACTTAACCTTAAGACTTAACCCTAAGATTTAACCTTAAGACTTAACCCTAAGACTTATCCCTGAGACTTAACCCTAAGACTTATCCCTGAGACTTAACCCTAAGACTTATCCCCAAACCTTAACCTTAAGACTTATTATTAAGATTTAAATTTAAGACTGAATCTTAAGACATAATACTAAGGCTTAACCTTAAGACTTATCCCTAAGACTTAACCCTGAGAATTTAATATAAGACTGAACCTTAGGATGTAACCCTAAGACTTAACACTATAACTTAACCGAAGACAACACTAAGACTTAAATTTAAGACTAAACTTTTAGACTTAACCCTAAGACGTAAACTTAAGAATTAAACATAAATCTTAACCCTGACACTTAACCCTAAGACGTATCCCAAAGACTTAAATTTAAGACTTAAACCTAAGACTCAAACCCTAGGACTTAAGATTTAACCTTAAGACTTAACACAAAGATTTAACCCTAAGATTTAGATTTATGAGTTAACCTTAAGACTTAATCCTAAGACTTAACACTAAGACTTAACCTTAAGACATAACCATAACACTTAAATCTAAGACTTAACCTTAACACTTAACCGTAAGACATAACCTTAAGATTTAACGCTAAGACTCAAATTTACGTCTTATCCTTAAGGCTTAACCCTAAGACTTAAATTTAGGTCTTAACCTTAACAGTTAACCCTAAGACTTAACCCTGAGACTTAAACCTAAGACTTAACCCTAAGACATAACCCTGAGACTTAACCTTAAGACTTAACCTTAAAACTTAACCCTAGGACTTGAACTTAAGACTTAACCTTAAGACTTATCCCTAAGACTTAACCCTGAGACTTAAACCTAATACTTAATCTTAGAGACTTAACCCTTAGACTTAACCTTAAGACTTAACCCTAACACTTATAATTAAGACTTAACCTTGTGACTTAACCTTAAAAACTAAACCTGAGACTTAACCCTAAGACTTAAACTTAAAACTTAACCCTAAGACTTAACCCTATGATTTAAACCTAAGACTTAACTTAAACATAAGACTTAACCCTAAGGCATAACCCTGAGACTTAACCCTACGACTGAACCCTAAGACTAAACCCTAAGACTTAACCTTAAGACTTAACCCTAAGTCTTAACCCTGAGATTAACCGTGAGACTTAACCCAAGGATTTATCCCCAAGACTTAAAATTAAGACTTAAACTTATGACATAACCATAAGAGTTAACCCTGAGATTAAATCTTATGACTTTAACCCTAAGACTTAATATTAATACTTAACCTTAAGACAACACCCTAAGACTTAACCCTAAGACAATAAACCTAAGACGTAACCTTAAATACTTAACTCTAAGTCTTAACCTTAAGACTTAACCCTAAGACATAACTCTAAGACTTAATCTTAAGTCTTAACCTTAAGACCTAACCCTAAGATTTAACCTTAAGACGTGATCTTTAGGACATAACCCTAAGAATTAACCCTAAGACTTAAATTTAATACTTAACCCTAAGACTTAACCCTAAGACTTAATCCTAAGACATAACCCTGAGACTGAAACCTAAGACTTAACCTTAATGCTTAACCCTAAGTCATAACCCTGAGACTTAACATTGAAACTTAGCCTTGAAACTTAACCCTGAGACTTAACCCTAAGCCATATCCCCAAGACTTAACTCTAAGACGTAAACCTAAGACTCAATCCATAAGACTTAACCTTAAGACTTAACCCTAAGTCTCAGCCTTAAGACAGAACCTTACGACTTAACCCTGGGACTTAACCTTGAGACCTTACCTTGAGCCTTAACCCTGAGACTTATCCCTAAGACTTAACCATGAGACTTAACCTTCAGATTTACCGTTAAGTCTTAACTACAAGACTAAACCTTAAAACATAACCTTAAGACTTAACCGTAAGACATAAACCTGAGACTTAACCCTAAGACTTAACTAGAAGACTTAACCCTAAAACTTAACCTTAAGACTTAACCATAAAAATTAAGCCTAAGACTTAACCCTAAAACTTAACCTTAAGGCTCAACCTTAAGACTTGACGTTAAGACTTAAGTTTAAGACTTTACCCTAAGACGTAAGCCAAAAACTTAACCCTAAGACTTAACCCTAAAGACTTAACTATAAGACTTAACCCTAAGTCTTAACCTTAAGACCTAACTTTAATATTCAAACTTAACACTTAACCTTAGGAGTTAACCCTTAGACTTAACCTTATAACTTAACCCTAAGACATAACATTAAGAGGTAACCATAAGACTTAACTGTAAGACTTAACCTGACACTTAACATTAAGACTTAACCCTAAGAAACAATCCTAAAACTTAACCCTAAGGATTAACATAATGACTTCACCTTAAGACTTGATCCTAAGACTTCACCTTAAGACTTATCCCTAAGACATAACCCTAAGACTTAAATTTACGACTTAACCATAAGACTTAACCCTAAGACTTATCCCTAAGACATAACCCTAAGACTTAAATTTAGGACTTAACCACAAGACTTAACCCTAAGACTTAATACTAATACTTAACCTAAGACTTAACCCTGAGACTTAACCTTAAGACTTAACCCTAAGATTTAACCTTAAGACTTAACCCTAAGACTTATCCCTGAGACTTAACCCTAAGACTTATCCCTGAGACTTAACCCTAAGACTTATCCCCAAACCTTAACCTTAAGACTTATTATTAAGATTTAAATTTAAGACTGAATCTTAAGACATAATACTAAGGCTTAACCTTAAGACTTATCCCTAAGACTTAACCCTGAGAATTTAATATAAGACTGAACCTTAGGATGTAACCCTAAGACTTAACACTATAACTTAACCGAAGACAACACTAAGACTTAAATTTAAGACTAAACTTTTAGACTTAACCCTAAGACGTAAACTTAAGAATTAAACATAAATCTTAACCCTGACACTTAACCCTAAGACGTATCCCAAAGACTTAAATTTAAGACTTAAACCTAAGACTCAAACCCTAGGACTTAAGATTTAACCTTAAGACTTAACACAAAGATTTAACCCTAAGATTTAGATTTATGAGTTAACCTTAAGACTTAATCCTAAGACTTAACACTAAGACTTAACCTTAAGACATAACCATAACACTTAAATCTAAGACTTAACCTTAACACTTAACCGTAAGACATAACCTTAAGATTTAACGCTAAGACTCAAATTTACGTCTTATCCTTAAGGCTTAACCCTAAGACTTAAATTTAGGTCTTAACCTTAACAGTTAACCCTAAGACTTAACCCTGAGACTTAAACCTAAGACTTAACCCTAAGACATAACCCTGAGACTTAACCTTAAGACTTAACCTTAAAACTTAACCCTAGGACTTGAACTTAAGACTTAACCTTAAGACTTATCCCTAAGACTTAACCCTGAGACTTAAACCTAATACTTAATCTTAGAGACTTAACCCTTAGACTTAACCTTAAGACTTAACCCTAACACTTATAATTAAGACTTAACCTTGTGACTTAACCTTAAAAACTAAACCTGAGACTTAACCCTAAGACTTAAACTTAAAACTTAACCCTAAGACTTAACCCTATGATTTAAACCTAAGACTTAACTTAAACATAAGACTTAACCCTAAGGCATAACCCTGAGACTTAACCCTACGACTGAACCCTAAGACTAAACCCTAAGACTTAACCTTAAGACTTAACCCTAAGTCTTAACCCTGAGATTAACCGTGAGACTTAACCCAAGGATTTATCCCCAAGACTTAAAATTAAGACTTAAACTTATGACATAACCATAAGAGTTAACCCTGAGATTAAATCTTATGACTTTAACCCTAAGACTTAATATTAATACTTAACCTTAAGACAACACCCTAAGACTTAACCCTAAGACAATAAACCTAAGACGTAACCTTAAATACTTAACTCTAAGTCTTAACCTTAAGACTTAACCCTAAGACATAACTCTAAGACTTAATCTTAAGTCTTAACCTTAAGACCTAACCCTAAGATTTAACCTTAAGACGTGATCTTTAGGACATAACCCTAAGAATTAACCCTAAGACTTAAATTTAATACTTAACCCTAAGACTTAACCCTAAGACTTAATCCTAAGACATAACCCTGAGACTGAAACCTAAGACTTAACCTTAATGCTTAACCCTAAGTCATAACCCTGAGACTTAACATTGAAACTTAGCCTTGAAACTTAACCCTGAGACTTAACCCTAAGCCATATCCCCAAGACTTAACTCTAAGACGTAAACCTAAGACTCAATCCATAAGACTTAACCTTAAGACTTAACCCTAAGTCTCAGCCTTAAGACAGAACCTTACGACTTAACCCTGGGACTTAACCTTGAGACCTTACCTTGAGCCTTAACCCTGAGACTTATCCCTAAGACTTAACCATGAGACTTAACCTTCAGATTTACCGTTAAGTCTTAACTACAAGACTAAACCTTAAAACATAACCTTAAGACTTAACCGTAAGACATAAACCTGAGACTTAACCCTAAGACTTAACTAGAAGACTTAACCCTAAAACTTAACCTTAAGACTTAACCATAAAAATTAAGCCTAAGACTTAACCCTAAAACTTAACCTTAAGGCTCAACCTTAAGACTTGACGTTAAGACTTAAGTTTAAGACTTAACCTTAATACTTTACCCTAAGACGTAAGCCAAAAACTTAACCCTAAGACTTAACCCTAAAGACTTAACTATAAGACTTAACCCTAATTCTTAACCTTAAGACCTAACTTTAATATTCAAACTTAACACTTAACCTTAGGAGTTAACCCTTAGACTTAACCTTATAACTTAACCCTAAGACATAACATTAAGAGGTAACCATAAGACTTAACTGTAAGACTTAACCTGACAGTTAACATTAAGACTTAACCCTAAGAAACAATCCTAAAACTTAAACCTAAGGATTAACATAATGACTTCACCTTAAGACTTGATCCTAAGACTTCACCTTAAGACTTATCCCTAAGACATAACCCTAAGACTTAAATTTACGACTTAACCATAAGACTTAACCCTAAGACTTATCCCTAAGACATAACCCTAAGACTTAAATTTAGGACTTAACCACAAGACTTAACCCTAAGACTTAATACTAATACTTAACCTAAGACTTAACCCTGAGACTTAACCTTAAGACTTAACCCTAAGATTTAACCTTAAGACTTAACCCTAAGACTTATCCCTGAGACTTAACCCTAAGACTTATCCCTGAGACTTAACCCTAAGACTTATCCCCAAACCTTAACCTTAAGACTTATTATTAAGATTTAAATTTAAGACTGAATCTTAAGACATAATACTAAGGCTTAACCTTAAGACTTATCCCTAAGACTTAACCCTGAGAATTTAATATAAGACTGAACCTTAGGATGTAACCCTAAGACTTAACACTATAACTTAACCGAAGACAACACTAAGACTTAAATTTAAGACTAAACTTTTAGACTTAACCCTAAGACGTAAACTTAAGAATTAAACATAAATCTTAACCCTGACACTTAACCCTAAGACGTATCCCAAAGACTTAAATTTAAGACTTAAACCTAAGACTCAAACCCTAGGACTTAAGATTTAACCTTAAGACTTAACACAAAGATTTAACCCTAAGATTTAGATTTATGAGTTAACCTTAAGACTTAATCCTAAGACTTAACACTAAGACTTAACCTTAAGACATAACCATAACACTTAAATCTAAGACTTAACCTTAACACTTAACCGTAAGACATAACCTTAAGATTTAACGCTAAGACTCAAATTTACGTCTTATCCTTAAGGCTTAACCCTAAGACTTAAATTTAGGTCTTAACCTTAACAGTTAACCCTAAGACTTAACCCTGAGACTTAAACCTAAGACTTAACCCTAAGACATAACCCTGAGACTTAACCTTAAGACTTAACCTTAAAACTTAACCCTAGGACTTGAACTTAAGACTTAACCTTAAGACTTATCCCTAAGACTTAACCCTGAGACTTAAACCTAATACTTAATCTTAGAGACTTAACCCTTAGACTTAACCTTAAGACTTAACCCTAACACTTATAATTAAGACTTAACCTTGTGACTTAACCTTAAAAACTAAACCTGAGACTTAACCCTAAGACTTAAACTTAAAACTTAACCCTAAGACTTAACCCTATGATTTAAACCTAAGACTTAACTTAAACATAAGACTTAACCCTAAGGCATAACCCTGAGACTTAACCCTACGACTGAACCCTAAGACTAAACCCTAAGACTTAACCTTAAGACTTAACCCTAAGTCTTAACCCTGAGATTAACCGTGAGACTTAACCCAAGGATTTATCCCCAAGACTTAAAATTAAGACTTAAACTTATGACATAGCCATAAGAGTTAACCCTGAGATTAAATCTTATGACTTTAACCCTAAGACTTAATATTAATACTTAACCTTAAGACAACACCCTAAGACTTAACCCTAAGACAATAAACCTAAGACGTAACCTTAAATACTTAACTCTAAGTCTTAACCTTAAGACTTAACCCTGAGACATAACTCTAAGACTTAATCTTAAGTCTTAACCTTAAGACCTAACCCTAAGATTTAACCTTAAGACGTGATCTTTAGGACATAACCCTAAGAATTAACCCTAAGACTTAAATTTAATACTTAACCCTAAGACTTAACCCTAAGACTTAATCCTAAGACATAACCCTGAGACTGAAACCTAAGACTTAACCTTAATGCTTAACCCTAAGTCATAACCCTGAGACTTAACATTGAAACTTAGCCTTGAAACTTAACCCTGAGACTTAACCCTAAGCCATATCCCCAAGACTTAACTCTAAGACGTAAACCTAAGACTCAATCCATAAGACTTAACCTTAAGACTTAACCCTAAGTCTCAGCCTTAAGACAGAACCTTACGACTTAACCCTGGGACTTAACCTTGAGACCTTACCTTGAGCCTTAACCCTGAGACTTATCCCTAAGACTTAACCATGAGACTTAACCTTCAGATTTACCGTTAAGTCTTAACTACAAGACTAAACCTTAAAACATAACCTTAAGACTTAACCGTAAGACATAAACCTGAGACTTAACCCTAAGACTTAACTAGAAGACTTAACCCTAAAACTTAACCTTAAGACTTAACCATAAAAATTAAGCCTAAGACTTAACCCTAAAACTTAACCTTAAGGCTCAACCTTAAGACTTGACGTTAAGACTTAAGTTTAAGACTTAACCTTAATACTTTACCCTAAGACGTAAGCCAAAAACTTAACCCTAAGACTTAACCCTAAAGACTTAACTATAAGACTTAACCCTAAGTCTTAACCTTAAGACCTAACTTTAATATTCAAACTTAACACTTAACCTTAGGAGTTAACCCTTAGACTTAACCTTATAACTTAACCCTAAGACATAACATTAAGAGGTAACCATAAGACTTAACTGTAAGACTTAACCTGACACTTAACATTAAGACTTAACCCTAAGAAACAATCCTAAAACTTAACCCTAAGGATTAACATAATGACTTCACCTTAAGACTTGATCCTAAGACTTCACCTTAAGACTTATCCCTAAGACATAACCCTAAGACTTAAATTTACGACTTAACCATAAGACTTAACCCTAAGACTTATCCCTAAGACATAACCCTAAGACTTAAATTTAGGACTTAACCACAAGACTTAACCCTAAGACTTAATACTAATACTTAACCTAAGACTTAACCCTGAGACTTAACCTTAAGACTTAACCCTAAGATTTAACCTTAAGACTTAACCCTAAGACTTATCCCTGAGACTTAACCCTAAGACTTATCCCTGAGACTTAACCCTAAGACTTATCCCCAAACCTTAACCTTAAGACTTATTATTAAGATTTAAATTTAAGACTGAATCTTAAGACATAATACTAAGGCTTAACCTTAAGACTTATCCCTAAGACTTAACCCTGAGAATTTAATATAAGACTGAACCTTAGGATGTAACCCTAAGACTTAACACTATAACTTAACCGAAGACAACACTAAGACTTAAATTTAAGACTAAACTTTTAGACTTAACCCTAAGACGTAAACTTAAGAATTAAACATAAATCTTAACCCTGACACTTAACCCTAAGACGTATCCCAAAGACTTAAATTTAAGACTTAAACCTAAGACTCAAACCCTAGGACTTAAGATTTAACCTTAAGACTTAACACAAAGATTTAACCCTAAGATTTAGATTTATGAGTTAACCTTAAGACTTAATCCTAAGACTTAACACTAAGACTTAACCTTAAGACATAACCATAACACTTAAATCTAAGACTTAACCTTAACACTTAACCGTAAGACATAACCTTAAGATTTAACGCTAAGACTCAAATTTACGTCTTATCCTTAAGGCTTAACCCTAAGACTTAAATTTAGGTCTTAACCTTAACAGTTAACCCTAAGACTTAACCCTGAGACTTAAACCTAAGACTTAACCCTAAGACATAACCCTGAGACTTAACCTTAAGACTTAACCTTAAAACTTAACCCTAGGACTTGAACTTAAGACTTAACCTTAAGACTTATCCCTAAGACTTAACCCTGAGACTTAAACCTAATACTTAATCTTAGAGACTTAACCCTTAGACTTAACCTTAAGACTTAACCCTAACACTTATAATTAAGACTTAACCTTGTGACTTAACCTTAAAAACTAAACCTGAGACTTAACCCTAAGACTTAAACTTAAAACTTAACCCTAAGACTTAACCCTATGATTTAAACCTAAGACTTAACTTAAACATAAGACTTAACCCTAAGGCATAACCCTGAGACTTAACCCTACGACTGAACCCTAAGACTAAACCCTAAGACTTAACCTTAAGACTTAACCCTAAGTCTTAACCCTGAGATTAACCGTGAGACTTAACCCAAGGATTTATCCCCAAGACTTAAAATTAAGACTTAAACTTATGACATAGCCATAAGAGTTAACCCTGAGATTAAATCTTATGACTTTAACCCTAAGACTTAATATTAATACTTAACCTTAAGACAACACCCTAAGACTTAACCCTAAGACAATAAACCTAAGACGTAACCTTAAATACTTAACTCTAAGTCTTAACCTTAAGACTTAACCCTGAGACATAACTCTAAGACTTAATCTTAAGTCTTAACCTTAAGACCTAACCCTAAGATTTAACCTTAAGACGTGATCTTTAGGACATAACCCTAAGAATTAACCCTAAGACTTAAATTTAATACTTAACCCTAAGACTTAACCCTAAGACTTAATCCTAAGACATAACCCTGAGACTGAAACCTAAGACTTAACCTTAATGCTTAACCCTAAGTCATAACCCTGAGACTTAACATTGAAACTTAGCCTTGAAACTTAACCCTGAGACTTAACCCTAAGCCATATCCCCAAGACTTAACTCTAAGACGTAAACCTAAGACTCAATCCATAAGACTTAACCTTAAGACTTAACCCTAAGTCTCAGCCTTAAGACAGAACCTTACGACTTAACCCTGGGACTTAACCTTGAGACCTTACCTTGAGCCTTAACCCTGAGACTTATCCCTAAGACTTAACCATGAGACTTAACCTTCAGATTTACCGTTAAGTCTTAACTACAAGACTAAACCTTAAAACATAACCTTAAGACTTAACCGTAAGACATAAACCTGAGACTTAACCCTAAGACTTAACTAGAAGACTTAACCCTAAAACTTAACCTTAAGACTTAACCATAAAAATTAAGCCTAAGACTTAACCCTAAAACTTAACCTTAAGGCTCAACCTTAAGACTTGACGTTAAGACTTAAGTTTAAGACTTAACCTTAATACTTTACCCTAAGACGTAAGCCAAAAACTTAACCCTAAGACTTAACCCTAAAGACTTAACTATAAGACTTAACCCTAAGTCTTAACCTTAAGACCTAACTTTAATATTCAAACTTAACACTTAACCTTAGGAGTTAACCCTTAGACTTAACCTTATAACTTAACCCTAAGACATAACATTAAGAGGTAACCATAAGACTTAACTGTAAGACTTAACCTGACACTTAACATTAAGACTTAACCCTAAGAAACAATCCTAAAACTTAACCCTAAGGATTAACATAATGACTTCACCTTAAGACTTGATCCTAAGACTTCACCTTAAGACTTATCCCTAAGACATAACCCTAAGACTTAAATTTACGACTTAACCATAAGACTTAACCCTAAGACTTATCCCTAAGACATAACCCTAAGACTTAAATTTAGGACTTAACCACAAGACTTAACCCTAAGACTTAATACTAATACTTAACCTAAGACTTAACCCTGAGACTTAACCTTAAGACTTAACCCTAAGATTTAACCTTAAGACTTAACCCTAAGACTTATCCCTGAGACTTAACCCTAAGACTTATCCCTGAGACTTAACCCTAAGACTTATCCCCAAACCTTAACCTTAAGACTTATTATTAAGATTTAAATTTAAGACTGAATCTTAAGACATAATACTAAGGCTTAACCTTAAGACTTATCCCTAAGACTTAACCCTGAGAATTTAATATAAGACTGAACCTTAGGATGTAACCCTAAGACTTAACACTATAACTTAACCGAAGACAACACTAAGACTTAAATTTAAGACTAAACTTTTAGACTTAACCCTAAGACGTAAACTTAAGAATTAAACATAAATCTTAACCCTGACACTTAACCCTAAGACGTATCCCAAAGACTTAAATTTAAGACTTAAACCTAAGACTCAAACCCTAGGACTTAAGATTTAACCTTAAGACTTAACACAAAGATTTAACCCTAAGATTTAGATTTATGAGTTAACCTTAAGACTTAATCCTAAGACTTAACACTAAGACTTAACCTTAAGACATAACCATAACACTTAAATCTAAGACTTAACCTTAACACTTAACCGTAAGACATAACCTTAAGATTTAACGCTAAGACTCAAATTTACGTCTTATCCTTAAGGCTTAACCCTAAGACTTAAATTTAGGTCTTAACCTTAACAGTTAACCCTAAGACTTAACCCTGAGACTTAAACCTAAGACTTAACCCTAAGACATAACCCTGAGACTTAACCTTAAGACTTAACCTTAAAACTTAACCCTAGAACTTGAACTTAAGACTTAACCTTAAGACTTATCCCTAAGACTTAACCCTGAGACTTAAACCTAATACTTAATCTTAGAGACTTAACCCTTAGACTTAACCTTAAGACTTAACCCTAACACTTATAATTAAGACTTAACCTTAAGACTTAACCTTGTGACTTAACCTTAAAAACTAAACCTGAGACTTAACCCTAAGACTTAAACTTAAAACTTAACCCTAAGACTTAACCCTATGATTTAAACCTAAGACTTAACTTAAACATAAGACTTAACCCTAAGGCATAACCCTGAGACTTAACCCTACGACTGAACCCTAAGACTAAACCCTAAGACTTAACCTTAAGACTTAACCCTAAGTCTTAACCCTGAGATTAACCGTGAGACTTAACCCAAGGATTTATCCCCAAGACTTAAAATTAAGACTTAAACTTATGACATAACCATAAGAGTTAACCCTGAGATTAAATCTTATGACTTTAACCCTAAGACTTAATATTAATACTTAACCTTAAGACAACACCCTAAGACTTAACCCTAAGACAATAAACCTAAGACGTAACCTTAAATACTTAACTCTAAGTCTTAACCTTAAGACTTAACCCTAAGACATAACTCTAAGACTTAATCTTAAGTCTTAACCTTAAGACCTAACCCTAAGATTTAACCTTAAGACGTGATCTTTAGGACATAACCCTAAGAATTAACCCTAAGACTTAAATTTAATACTTAACCCTAAGACTTAACCCTAAGACTTAATCCTAAGACATAACCCTGAGACTGAAACCTAAGACTTAACCTTAATGCTTAACCCTAAGTCATAACCCTGAGACTTAACATTGAAACTTAGCCTTGAAACTTAACCCTGAGACTTAACCCTAAGCCATATCCCCAAGACTTAACTCTAAGACGTAAACCTAAGACTCAATCCATAAGACTTAACCTTAAGACTTAACCCTAAGTCTCAGCCTTAAGACAGAACCTTACGACTTAACCCTGGGACTTAACCTTGAGACCTTACCTTGAGCCTTAACCCTGAGACTTATCCCTAAGACTTAACCATGAGACTTAACCTTCAGATTTACCGTTAAGTCTTAACTACAAGACTAAACCTTAAAACATAACCTTAAGACTTAACCGTAAGACATAAACCTGAGACTTAACCCTAAGACTTAACTAGAAGACTTAACCCTAAAACTTAACCTTAAGACTTAACCATAAAAATTAAGCCTAAGACTTAACCCTAAAACTTAACCTTAAGGCTCAACCTTAAGACTTGACGTTAAGACTTAAGTTTAAGACTTAACCTTAATACTTTACCCTAAGACGTAAGCCAAAAACTTAACCCTAAGACTTAACCCTAAAGACTTAACTATAAGACTTAACCCTAAGTCTTAACCTTAAGACCTAACTTTAATATTCAAACTTAACACTTAACCTTAGGAGTTAACCCTTAGACTTAACCTTATAACTTAACCCTAAGACATAACATTAAGAGGTAACCATAAGACTTAACTGTAAGACTTAACCTGACACTTAACATTAAGACTTAACCCTAAGAAACAATCCTAAAACTTAACCCTAAGGATTAACATAATGACTTCACCTTAAGACTTGATCCTAAGACTTCACCTTAAGACTTATCCCTAAGACATAACCCTAAGACTTAAATTTACGACTTAACCATAAGACTTAACCCTAAGACTTATCCCTAAGACATAACCCTAAGACTTAAATTTAGGACTTAACCACAAGACTTAACCCTAAGACTTAATACTAATACTTAACCTAAGACTTAACCCTGAGACTTAACCTTAAGACTTAACCCTAAGATTTAACCTTAAGACTTAACCCTAAGACTTATCCCTGAGACTTAACCCTAAGACTTATCCCTGAGACTTAACCCTAAGACTTATCCCCAAACCTTAACCTTAAGACTTATTATTAAGATTTAAATTTAAGACTGAATCTTAAGACATAATACTAAGGCTTAACCTTAAGACTTATCCCTAAGACTTAACCCTGAGAATTTAATATAAGACTGAACCTTAGGATGTAACCCTAAGACTTAACACTATAACTTAACCGAAGACAACACTAAGACTTAAATTTAAGACTAAACTTTTAGACTTAACCCTAAGACGTAAACTTAAGAATTAAACATAAATCTTAACCCTGACACTTAACCCTAAGACGTATCCCAAAGACTTAAATTTAAGACTTAAACCTAAGACTCAAACCCTAGGACTTAAGATTTAACCTTAAGACTTAACACAAAGATTTAACCCTAAGATTTAGATTTATGAGTTAACCTTAAGACTTAATCCTAAGACTTAACACTAAGACTTAACCTTAAGACATAACCATAACACTTAAATCTAAGACTTAACCTTAACACTTAACCGTAAGACATAACCTTAAGATTTAACGCTAAGACTCAAATTTACGTCTTATCCTTAAGGCTTAACCCTAAGACTTAAATTTAGGTCTTAACCTTAACAGTTAACCCTAAGACTTAACCCTGAGACTTAAACCTAAGACTTAACCCTAAGACATAACCCTGAGACTTAACCTTAAGACTTAACCTTAAAACTTAACCCTAGGACTTGAACTTAAGACTTAACCTTAAGACTTATCCCTAAGACTTAACCCTGAGACTTAAACCTAATACTTAATCTTAGAGACTTAACCCTTAGACTTAACCTTAAGACTTAACCCTAACACTTATAATTAAGACTTAACCTTGTGACTTAACCTTAAAAACTAAACCTGAGACTTAACCCTAAGACTTAAACTTAAAACTTAACCCTAAGACTTAACCCTATGATTTAAACCTAAGACTTAACTTAAACATAAGACTTAACCCTAAGGCATAACCCTGAGACTTAACCCTACGACTGAACCCTAAGACTAAACCCTAAGACTTAACCTTAAGACTTAACCCTAAGTCTTAACCCTGAGATTAACCGTGAGACTTAACCCAAGGATTTATCCCCAAGACTTAAAATTAAGACTTAAACTTATGACATAGCCATAAGAGTTAACCCTGAGATTAAATCTTATGACTTTAACCCTAAGACTTAATATTAATACTTAACCTTAAGACAACACCCTAAGACTTAACCCTAAGACAATAAACCTAAGACGTAACCTTAAATACTTAACTCTAAGTCTTAACCTTAAGACTTAACCCTGAGACATAACTCTAAGACTTAATCTTAAGTCTTAACCTTAAGACCTAACCCTAAGATTTAACCTTAAGACGTGATCTTTAGGACATAACCCTAAGAATTAACCCTAAGACTTAAATTTAATACTTAACCCTAAGACTTAACCCTAAGACTTAATCCTAAGACATAACCCTGAGACTGAAACCTAAGACTTAACCTTAATGCTTAACCCTAAGTCATAACCCTGAGACTTAACATTGAAACTTAGCCTTGAAACTTAACCCTGAGACTTAACCCTAAGCCATATCCCCAAGACTTAACTCTAAGACGTAAACCTAAGACTCAATCCATAAGACTTAACCTTAAGACTTAACCCTAAGTCTCAGCCTTAAGACAGAACCTTACGACTTAACCCTGGGACTTAACCTTGAGACCTTACCTTGAGCCTTAACCCTGAGACTTATCCCTAAGACTTAACCATGAGACTTAACCTTCAGATTTACCGTTAAGTCTTAACTACAAGACTAAACCTTAAAACATAACCTTAAGACTTAACCGTAAGACATAAACCTGAGACTTAACCCTAAGACTTAACTAGAAGACTTAACCCTAAAACTTAACCTTAAGACTTAACCATAAAAATTAAGCCTAAGACTTAACCCTAAAACTTAACCTTAAGGCTCAACCTTAAGACTTGACGTTAAGACTTAAGTTTAAGACTTAACCTTAATACTTTACCCTAAGACGTAAGCCAAAAACTTAACCCTAAGACTTAACCCTAAAGACTTAACTATAAGACTTAACCCTAAGTCTTAACCTTAAGACCTAACTTTAATATTCAAACTTAACACTTAACCTTAGGAGTTAACCCTTAGACTTAACCTTATAACTTAACCCTAAGACATAACATTAAGAGGTAACCATAAGACTTAACTGTAAGACTTAACCTGACACTTAACATTAAGACTTAACCCTAAGAAACAATCCTAAAACTTAAGCCTAAGGATTAACATAATGACTTCACCTTAAGACTTGATCCTAAGACTTCACCTTAAGACTTATCCCTAAGACATAACCCTAAGACTTAAATTTACGACTTAACCATAAGACTTAACCCTAAGACTTATCCCTAAGACATAACCCTAAGACTTAAATTTAGGACTTAACCACAAGACTTAACCCTAAGACTTAATACTAATACTTAACCTAAGACTTAACCCTGAGACTTAACCTTAAGACTTAACCCTAAGATTTAACCTTAAGACTTAACCCTAAGACTTATCCCTGAGACTTAACCCTAAGACTTATCCCTGAGACTTAACCCTAAGACTTATCCCCAAACCTTAACCTTAAGACTTATTATTAAGATTTAAATTTAAGACTGAATCTTAAGACATAATACTAAGGCTTAACCTTAAGACTTATCCCTAAGACTTAACCCTGAGAATTTAATATAAGACTGAACCTTAGGATGTAACCCTAAGACTTAACACTATAACTTAACCGAAGACAACACTAAGACTTAAATTTAAGACTAAACTTTTAGACTTAACCCTAAGACGTAAACTTAAGAATTAAACATAAATCTTAACCCTGACACTTAACCCTAAGACGTATCCCAAAGACTTAAATTTAAGACTTAAACCTAAGACTCAAACCCTAGGACTTAAGATTTAACCTTAAGACTTAACACAAAGATTTAACCCTAAGATTTAGATTTATGAGTTAACCTTAAGACTTAATCCTAAGACTTAACACTAAGACTTAACCTTAAGACATACCATAACACTTAAATCTAAGACTTAACCTTAACACTTAACCGTAAGACATAACCTTAAGATTTAACGCTAAGACTCAAATTTACGTCTTATCCTTAAGGCTTAACCCTAAGACTTAAATTTAGGTCTTAACCTTAACAGTTAACCCTAAGACTTAACCCTGAGACTTAAACCTAAGACTTAACCCTAAGACATAACCCTGAGACTTAACCTTAAGACTTAACCTTAAAACTTAACCCTAGAACTTGAACTTAAGACTTAACCTTAAGACTTATCCCTAAGACTTAACCCTGAGACTTAAACCTAATACTTAATCTTAGAGACTTAACCCTTAGACTTAACCTTAAGACTTAACCCTAACACTTATAATTAAGACTTAACCTTAAGACTTAACCTTGTGACTTAACCTTAAAAACTAAACCTGAGACTTAACCCTAAGACTTAAACTTAAAACTTAACCCTAAGACTTAACCCTATGATTTAAACCTAAGACTTAACTTAAACATAAGACTTAACCCTAAGGCATAACCCTGAGACTTAACCCTACGACTGAACCCTAAGACTAAACCCTAAGACTTAACCTTAAGACTTAACCCTAAGTCTTAACCCTGAGATTAACCGTGAGACTTAACCCAAGGATTTATCCCCAAGACTTAAAATTAAGACTTAAACTTATGACATAACCATAAGAGTTAACCCTGAGATTAAATCTTATGACTTTAACCCTAAGACTTAATATTAATACTTAACCTTAAGACAACACCCTAAGACTTAACCCTAAGACAATAAACCTAAGACGTAACCTTAAATACTTAACTCTAAGTCTTAACCTTAAGACTTAACCCTAAGACATAACTCTAAGACTTAATCTTAAGTCTTAACCTTAAGACCTAACCCTAAGATTTAACCTTAAGACGTGATCTTTAGGACATAACCCTAAGAATTAACCCTAAGACTTAAATTTAATACTTAACCCTAAGACTTAACCCTAAGACTTAATCCTAAGACATAACCCTGAGACTGAAACCTAAGACTTAACCTTAATGCTTAACCCTAAGTCATAACCCTGAGACTTAACATTGAAACTTAGCCTTGAAACTTAACCCTGAGACTTAACCCTAAGCCATATCCCCAAGACTTAACTCTAAGACGTAAACCTAAGACTCAATCCATAAGACTTAACCTTAAGACTTAACCCTAAGTCTCAGCCTTAAGACAGAACCTTACGACTTAACCCTGGGACTTAACCTTGAGACCTTACCTTGAGCCTTAACCCTGAGACTTATCCCTAAGACTTAACCATGAGACTTAACCTTCAGATTTACCGTTAAGTCTTAACTACAAGACTAAACCTTAAAACATAACCTTAAGACTTAACCGTAAGACATAAACCTGAGACTTAACCCTAAGACTTAACTAGAAGACTTAACCCTAAAACTTAACCTTAAGACTTAACCATAAAAATTAAGCCTAAGACTTAACCCTAAAACTTAACCTTAAGGCTCAACCTTAAGACTTGACGTTAAGACTTAACCTTAATACTTTACCCTAAGACGTAAGCCAAAAACTTAACCCTAAGACTTAACCCTAAAGACTTAACTATAAGACTTAACCCTAAGTCTTAACCTTAAGACCTAACTTTAATATTGAAACTTAACACTTAACCTTAGGAGTTAACCCTTAGACTTAACCTTATAACTTAACCCTAAGACATAACATTAAGAGGTAA
This sequence comes from Falco peregrinus, assembly GCF_023634155.1. Taxonomy (NCBI): domain Eukaryota; kingdom Metazoa; phylum Chordata; class Aves; order Falconiformes; family Falconidae; genus Falco; species Falco peregrinus. Next base: position 30,302 of record NW_026599612.1, on the reverse strand, counting down.
CCATAAGACTTAACTGTAAGACTTAACCTGACACTTAACATTAAGACTTAACCCTAAGAAACAATCCTAAAACTTAACCCTAAGGATTAACATAATGACTTCACCTTAAGACTTGATCCTAAGACTTCACCTTAAGACTTATCCCTAAGACATAACCCTAAGACTTAAATTTACGACTTAACCATAAGACTTAACCCTAAGACTTATCCCTAAGACATAACCCTAAGACTTAAATTTAGGACTTAACCACAAGACTTAACCCTAAGACTTAATACTAATACTTAACCTAAGACTTAACCCTGAGACTTAACCTTAAGACTTAACCCTAAGATTTAACCTTAAGACTTAACCCTAAGACTTATCCCTGAGACTTAACCCTAAGACTTATCCCTGAGACTTAACCCTAAGACTTATCCCCAAACCTTAACCTTAAGACTTATTATTAAGATTTAAATTTAAGACTGAATCTTAAGACATAATACTAAGGCTTAACCTTAAGACTTATCCCTAAGACTTAACCCTGAGAATTTAATATAAGACTGAACCTTAGGATGTAACCCTAAGACTTAACACTATAACTTAACCGAAGACAACACTAAGACTTAAATTTAAGACTAAACTTTTAGACTTAACCCTAAGACGTAAACTTAAGAATTAAACATAAATCTTAACCCTGACACTTAACCCTAAGACGTATCCCAAAGACTTAAATTTAAGACTTAAACCTAAGACTCAAACCCTAGGACTTAAGATTTAACCTTAAGACTTAACACAAAGATTTAACCCTAAGATTTAGATTTATGAGTTAACCTTAAGACTTAATCCTAAGACTTAACACTAAGACTTAACCTTAAGACATAACCATAACACTTAAATCTAAGACTTAACCTTAACACTTAACCGTAAGACATAACCTTAAGATTTAACGCTAAGACTCAAATTTACGTCTTATCCTTAAGGCTTAACCCTAAGACTTAAATTTAGGTCTTAACCTTAACAGTTAACCCTAAGACTTAACCCTGAGACTTAAACCTAAGACTTAACCCTAAGACATAACCCTGAGACTTAACCTTAAGACTTAACCTTAAAACTTAACCCTAGGACTTGAACTTAAGACTTAACCTTAAGACTTATCCCTAAGACTTAACCCTGAGACTTAAACCTAATACTTATATCTTAGAGACTTAACCCTTAGACTTAACCTTAAGACTTAACCCTAACACTTATAATTAAGACTTAACCTTAAGACTTAACCTTGTGACTTAACCTTCAAAACTAAACCTGAGACTTAACCCTAAGACTTAAACTTAAAACTTAACCCTAAGACTTAACCCTATGATTTAAACCTAAGACTTAACTTAAACATAAGACTTAACCCTAAGGCATAACCCTGAGACTTAACCCTACGACTGAACCCTAAGACTAAACCCTAAGACTTAACCTTAAGACTTAACCCTAAGTCTTAACCCTGAGATTAACCGTGAGACTTAACCCAAGGATTTATCCCCAAGACTTAAAATTAAGACTTAAACTTATGACATAGCCATAAGAGTTAACCCTGAGATTAAATCTTATGACTTTAACCCTAAGACTTAATATTAATACTTAACCTTAAGACAACACCCTAAGACTTAACCCTAAGACAATAAACCTAAGACGTAACCTTAAATACTTAACTCTAAGTCTTAACCTTAAGACTTAACCCTAAGACATAACTCTAAGACTTAATCTTAAGTCTTAACCTTAAGACCTAACCCTAAGATTTAACCTTAAGACGTGATCTTTAGGACATAACCCTAAGAATTAACCCTAAGACTTAAATTTAATACTTAACCCTAAGACTTAACCCTAAGACTTAATCCTAAGACATAACCCTGAGACTGAAACCTAAGACTTAACCTTAATGCTTAACCCTAAGTCATAACCCTGAGACTTAACATTGAAACTTAGCCTTGAAACTTAACCCTGAGACTTAACCCTAAGCCATATCCCCAAGACTTAACTCTAAGACGTAAACCTAAGACTCAATCCATAAGACTTAACCTTAAGACTTAACCCTAAGTCTCAGCCTTAAGACAGAACCTTACGACTTAACCCTGGGACTTAACCTTGAGACCTTACCTTGAGCCTTAACCCTGAGACTTATCCCTAAGACTTAACCATGAGACTTAACCTTCAGATTTACCGTTAAGTCTTAACTACAAGACTAAACCTTAAAACATAACCTTAAGACTTAACCGTAAGACATAAACCTGAGACTTAACCCTAAGACTTAACTAGAAGACTTAACCCTAAAACTTAACCTTAAGACTTAACCATAAAAATTAAGCCTAAGACTTAACCCTAAAACTTAACCTTAAGGCTCAACCTTAAGACTTGACGTTAAGACTTAAGTTTAAGACTTAACCTTAATACTTTACCCTAAGACGTAAGCCAAAAACTTAACCCTAAGACTTAACCCTAAAGACTTAACTATAAGACTTAACCCTAAGTCTTAACCTTAAGACCTAACTTTAATATTCAAACTTAACACTTAACCTTAGGAGTTAACCCTTAGACTTAACCTTATAACTTAACCCTAAGACATAACATTAAGAGGTAACCATAAGACTTAACTGTAAGACTTAACCTGACACTTAACATTAAGACTTAACCCTAAGAAACAATCCTAAAACTTAACCCTAAGGATTAACATAATGACTTCACCTTAAGACTTGATCCTAAGACTTCACCTTAAGACTTATCCCTAAGACATAACCCTAAGACTTAAATTTACGACTTAACCATAAGACTTAACCCTAAGACTTATCCCTAAGACATAACCCTAAGACTTAAATTTAGGACTTAACCACAAGACTTAACCCTAAGACTTAATACTAATACTTAACCTAAGACTTAACCCTGAGACTTAACCTTAAGACTTAACCCTAAGATTTAACCTTAAGACTTAACCCTAAGACTTATCCCTGAGACTTAACCCTAAGACTTATCCCTGAGACTTAACCCTAAGACTTATCCCCAAACCTTAACCTTAAGACTTATTATTAAGATTTAAATTTAAGACTGAATCTTAAGACATAATACTAAGGCTTAACCTTAAGACTTATCCCTAAGACTTAACCCTGAGAATTTAATATAAGACTGAACCTTAGGATGTAACCCTAAGACTTAACACTATAACTTAACCGAAGACAACACTAAGACTTAAATTTAAGACTAAACTTTTAGACTTAACCCTAAGACGTAAACTTAAGAATTAAACATAAATCTTAACCCTGACACTTAACCCTAAGACGTATCCCAAAGACTTAAATTTAAGACTTAAACCTAAGACTCAAACCCTAGGACTTAAGATTTAACCTTAAGACTTAACACAAAGATTTAACCCTAAGATTTAGATTTATGAGTTAACCTTAAGACTTAATCCTAAGACTTAACACTAAGACTTAACCTTAAGACATAACCATAACACTTAAATCTAAGACTTAACCTTAACACTTAACCGTAAGACATAACCTTAAGATTTAACGCTAAGACTCAAATTTACGTCTTATCCTTAAGGCTTAACCCTAAGACTTAAATTTAGGTCTTAACCTTAACAGTTAACCCTAAGACTTAACCCTGAGACTTAAACCTAAGACTTAACCCTAAGACATAACCCTGAGACTTAACCTTAAGACTTAACCTTAAAACTTAACCCTAGGACTTGAATTTAAGACTTAACCTTAAGACTTATCCCTAAGACTTAACCCTGAGACTTAAACCTAATACTTAATCTTAGAGACTTAACCCTTAGACTTAACCTTAAGACTTAACCCTAACACTTATAATTAAGACTTAACCTTAAGACTTAACCTTGTGACTTAACCTTAAAAACTAAACCTGGGACTTAACCCTAAGACTTAAACTTAAAACTTAACCCTAAGACTTAACCCTATGATTTAAACCTAAGACTTAACTTAAACATAAGACTTAACCCTAAGGCATAACCCTGAGACTTAACCCTACGACTGAACCCTAAGACTAAACCCTAAGACTTAACCTTAAGACTTAACCCTAAGTCTTAACCCTGAGATTAACCGTGAGACTTAACCCAAGGATTTATCCCCAAGACTTAAAATTAAGACTTAAACTTATGACATAGCCATAAGAGTTAACCCTGAGATTAAATCTTATGACTTTAACCCTAAGACTTAATATTAATACTTAACCTTAAGACAACACCCTAAGACTTAACCCTAAGACAATAAACCTAAGACGTAACCTTAAATACTTAACTCTAAGTCTTAACCTTAAGACTTAACCCTAAGACATAACTCTAAGACTTAATCTTAAGTCTTAACCTTAAGACCTAACCCTAAGATTTAACCTTAAGACGTGATCTTTAGGACATAACCCTAAGAATTAACCCTAAGACTTAAATTTAATACTTAACCCTAAGACTTAACCCTAAGACTTAATCCTAAGACATAACCCTGAGACTGAAACCTAAGACTTAACCTTAATGCTTAACCCTAAGTCATAACCCTGAGACTTAACATTGAAACTTAGCCTTGAAACTTAACCCTGAGACTTAACCCTAAGCCATATCCCCAAGACTTAACTCTAAGACGTAAACCTAAGACTCAATCCATAAGACTTAACCTTAAGACTTAACCCTAAGTCTCAGCCTTAAGACAGAACCTTACGACTTAACCCTGGGACTTAACCTTGAGACCTTACCTTGAGCCTTAACCCTGAGACTTATCCCTAAGACTTAACCATGAGACTTAACCTTCAGATTTACCGTTAAGTCTTAACTACAAGACTAAACCTTAAAACATAACCTTAAGACTTAACCGTAAGACATAAACCTGAGACTTAACCCTAAGACTTAACTAGAAGACTTAACCCTAAAACTTAACCTTAAGACTTAACCATAAAAATTAAGCCTAAGACTTAACCCTAAAACTTAACCTTAAGGCTCAACCTTAAGACTTGACGTTAAGACTTAAGTTTAAGACTTAACCTTAATACTTTACCCTAAGACGTAAGCCAAAAACTTAACCCTAAGACTTAACCCTAAAGACTTAACTATAAGACTTAACCCTAAGTCTTAACCTTAAGACCTAACTTTAATATTCAAACTTAACACTTAACCTTAGGAGTTAACCCTTAGACTTAACCTTATAACTTAACCCTAAGACATAACATTAAGAGGTAACCATAAGACTTAACTGTAAGACTTAACCTGACACTTAACATTAAGACTTAACCCTAAGAAACAATCCTAAAACTTAACCCTAAGGATTAACATAATGACTTCACCTTAAGACTTGATCCTAAGACTTCACCTTAAGACTTATCCCTAAGACATAACCCTAAGACTTAAATTTACGACTTAACCATAAGACTTAACCCTAAGACTTATCCCTAAGACATAACCCTAAGACTTAAATTTAGGACTTAACCACAAGACTTAACCCTAAGACTTAATACTAATACTTAACCTAAGACTTAACCCTGAGACTTAACCTTAAGACTTAACCCTAAGATTTAACCTTAAGACTTAACCCTAAGACTTATCCCTGAGACTTAACCCTAAGACTTATCCCTGAGACTTAACCCTAAGACTTATCCCCAAACCTTAACCTTAAGACTTATTATTAAGATTTAAATTTAAGACTGAATCTTAAGACATAATACTAAGGCTTAACCTTAAGACTTATCCCTAAGACTTAACCCTGAGAATTTAATATAAGACTGAACCTTAGGATGTAACCCTAAGACTTAACACTATAACTTAACCGAAGACAACACTAAGACTTAAATTTAAGACTAAACTTTTAGACTTAACCCTAAGACGTAAACTTAAGAATTAAACATAAATCTTAACCCTGACACTTAACCCTAAGACGTATCCCAAAGACTTAAATTTAAGACTTAAACCTAAGACTCAAACCCTAGGACTTAAGATTTAACCTTAAGACTTAACACAAAGATTTAACCCTAAGATTTAGATTTATGAGTTAACCTTAAGACTTAATCCTAAGACTTAACACTAAGACTTAACCTTAAGACATAACCATAACACTTAAATCTAAGACTTAACCTTAACACTTAACCGTAAGACATAACCTTAAGATTTAACGCTAAGACTCAAATTTACGTCTTATCCTTAAGGCTTAACCCTAAGACTTAAATTTAGGTCTTAACCTTAACAGTTAACCCTAAGACTTAACCCTGAGACTTAAACCTAAGACTTAACCCTAAGACATAACCCTGAGACTTAACCTTAAGACTTAACCTTAAAACTTAACCCTAGGACTTGAACTTAAGACTTAACCTTAAGACTTATCCCTAAGACTTAACCCTGAGACTTAAACCTAATACTTAATCTTAGAGACTTAACCCTTAGACTTAACCTTAAGACTTAACCCTAACACTTATAATTAAGACTTAACCTTAAGACTTAACCTTGTGACTTAACCTTAAAAACTAAACCTGAGACTTAACCCTAAGACTTAAACTTAAAACTTAACCCTAAGACTTAACCCTATGATTTAAACCTAAGACTTAACTTAAACATAAGACTTAACCCTAAGGCATAACCCTGAGACTTAACCCTACGACTGAACCCTAAGACTAAACCCTAAGACTTAACCTTAAGACTTAACCCTAAGTCTTAACCCTGAGATTAACCGTGAGACTTAATCCAAAGATTTATCCCCAAGACTTAAAATTAAGACTTAAACTTATGACATAACCATAAGAGTTAACCCTGAGATTAAATCTTATGACTTTAACCCTAAGACTTAATATTAATACTTAACCTTAAGACAACACCCTAAGACTTAACCCTAAGACAATAAACCTAAGACGTAACCTTAAATACTTAACTCTAAGTCTTAACCTTAAGACTTAACCCTGAGACATAACTCTAAGACTTAATCTTAAGTCTTAACCTTAAGACCTAACCCTAAGATTTAACCTTAAGACGTGATCTTTAGGACATAACCCTAAGAATTAACCCTAAGACTTAAATTTAATACTTAACCCTAAGACTTAACCCTAAGACTTAATCCTAAGACATAACCCTGAGACTGAAACCTAAGACTTAACCTTAATGCTTAACCCTAAGTCATAACCCTGAGACTTAACATTGAAACTTAGCCTTGAAACTTAACCCTGAGACTTAACCCTAAGCCATATCCCCAAGACTTAACTCTAAGACGTAAACCTAAGACTCAATCCATAAGACTTAACCTTAAGACTTAACCCTAAGTCTCAGCCTTAAGACAGAACCTTACGACTTAACCCTGGGACTTAACCTTGAGACCTTACCTTGAGCCTTAACCCTGAGACTTATCCCTAAGACTTAACCATGAGACTTAACCTTCAGATTTACCGTTAAGTCTTAACTACAAGACTAAACCTTAAAACATAACCTTAAGACTTAACCGTAAGACATAAACCTGAGACTTAACCCTAAGACTTATCCCCAAACCTTAACCTTAAGACTTATTATTAAGATTTAAATTTAAGACTGAATCTTAAGACATAATACTAAGGCTTAACCTTAAGACTTATCCCTAAGACTTAACCCTGAGAATTTAATATAAGACTGAACCTTAGGATGTAACCCTAAGACTTAACACTATAACTTAACCGAAGACAACACTAAGACTTAAATTTAAGACTAAACTTTTAGACTTAACCCTAAGACGTAAACTTAAGAATTAAACATAAATCTTAACCCTGACACTTAACCCTAAGACGTATCCCAAAGACTTAAATTTAAGACTTAAACCTAAGACTCAAACCCTAGGACTTAAGATTTAACCTTAAGACTTAACACAAAGATTTAACCCTAAGATTTAGATTTATGAGTTAACCTTAAGACTTAATCCTAAGACTTAACACTAAGACTTAACCTTAAGACATAACCATAACACTTAAATCTAAGACTTAACCTTAACACTTAACCGTAAGACATAACCTTAAGATTTAACGCTAAGACTCAAATTTACGTCTTATCCTTAAGGCTTAACCCTAAGACTTAAATTTAGGTCTTAACCTTAACAGTTAACCCTAAGACTTAACCCTGAGACTTAAACCTAAGACTTAACCCTAAGACATAACCCTGAGACTTAACCTTAAGACTTAACCTTAAAACTTAACCCTAGGACTTGAACTTAAGACTTAACCTTAAGACTTATCCCTAAGACTTAACCCTGAGACTTAAACCTAATACTTAATCTTAGAGACTTAACCCTTAGACTTAACCTTAAGACTTAACCCTAACACTTATAATTAAGACTTAACCTTAAGACTTAACCTTGTGACTTAACCTTAAAAACTAAACCTGAGACTTAACCCTAAGACTTAAACTTAAAACTTAACCCTAAGACTTAACCCTATGATTTAAACCTAAGACTTAACTTAAACATAAGACTTAACCCTAAGGCATAACCCTGAGACTTAACCCTACGACTGAACCCTAAGACTAAACCCTAAGACTTAACCTTAAGACTTAACCCTAAGTCTTAACCCTGAGATTAACCGTGAGACTTAATCCAAAGATTTATCCCCAAGACTTAAAATTAAGACTTAAACTTATGACATAACCATAAGAGTTAACCCTGAGATTAAATCTTATGACTTTAACCCTAAGACTTAATATTAATACTTAACCTTAAGACAACACCCTAAGACTTAACCCTAAGACAATAAACCTAAGACGTAACCTTAAATACTTAACTCTAAGTCTTAACCTTAAGACTTAACCCTAAGACATAACTCTAAGACTTAATCTTAAGTCTTAACCTTAAGACCTAACCCTAAGATTTAACCTTAAGACGTGATCTTTAGGACATAACCCTAAGAATTAACCCTAAGACTTAAATTTAATACTTAACCCTAAGACTTAACCCTAAGACTTAATCCTAAGACATAACCCTGAGACTGAAACCTAAGACTTAACCTTAATGCTTAACCCTAAGTCATAACCCTGAGACTTAACATTGAAACTTAGCCTTGAAACTTAACCCTGAGACTTAACCCTAAGCCATATCCCCAAGACTTAACTCTAAGACGTAAACCTAAGACTCAATCCATAAGACTTAACCTTAAGACTTAACCCTAAGTCTCAGCCTTAAGACAGAACCTTACGACTTAACCCTGGGACTTAACCTTGAGACCTTACCTTGAGCCTTAACCCTGAGACTTATCCCTAAGACTTAACCATGAGACTTAACCTTCAGATTTACCGTTAAGTCTTAACTACAAGACTAAACCTTAAAACATAACCTTAAGACTTAACCGTAAGACATAAACCTGAGACTTAACCCTAAGACTTATCCCCAAACCTTAACCTTAAGACTTATTATTAAGATTTAAATTTAAGACTGAATCTTAAGACATAATACTAAGGCTTAACCTTAAGACTTATCCCTAAGACTTAACCCTGAGAATTTAATATAAGACTGAACCTTAGGATGTAACCCTAAGACTTAACACTATAACTTAACCGAAGACAACACTAAGACTTAAATTTAAGACTAAACTTTTAGACTTAACCCTAAGACGTAATCTTAAGAATTAAACATAAATCTTAACCCTGACACTTAACCCTAGGACGTATCCCAAAGACTTAAATTTAAGACTTAAACCTAAGACTCAAACCCTAGGACTTAAGATTTAACCTTAAGACTTAACACAAAGATTTAACCCTAAGATTTAGATTTATGAGTTAACCTTAAGACTTAATCCTAAGACTTAACACTAAGACTTAACCTTAAGACATAACCATAACACTTAAATCTAAGACTTAACCTTAACACTTAACCGTAAGACATAACCTTAAGATTTAACGCTAAGACTCAAATTTACGTCTTATCCTTAAGGCTTAACCCTAAGACTTAAATTTAGGTCTTAACCTTAACAGTTAACCCTAAGACTTAACCCTGAGACTTAAACCTAAGACTTAACCCTAAGACATAACCCTGAGACTTAACCTTAAGACTTAACCTTAAAACTTAACCCTAGGACTTGAACTTAAGACTTAACCTTAAGACTTATCCCTAAGACTTAACCCTGAGACTTAAACCTAATACTTAATCTTAGAGACTTAACCCTTAGACTTAACCTTAAGACTTAACCCTAACACTTATAATTAAGACTTAACCTTAAGACTTAACCTTGTGACTTAACCTTAAAAACTAAACCTGAGACTTAACCCTAAGACTTAAACTTAAAACTTAACCCTAAGACTTAACCCTATGATTTAAACCTAAGACTTAACTTAAACATAAGACTTAACCCTAAGGCATAACCCTGAGACTTAACCCTACGACTGAACCCTAAGACTAAACCCTAAGACTTAACCTTAAGACTTAACCCTAAGTCTTAACCCTGAGATTAACCGTGAGACTTAATCCAAAGATTTATCCCCAAGACTTAAAATTAAGACTTAAACTTATGACATAACCATAAGAGTTAACCCTGAGATTAAATCTTATGACTTTAACCCTAAGACTTAATATTAATACTTAACCTTAAGACAACACCCTAAGACTTAACCCTAAGACAATAAACCTAAGACGTAACCTTAAATACTTAACTCTAAGTCTTAACCTTAAGACTTAACCCTAAGACATAACTCTAAGACTTAATCTTAAGTCTTAACCTTAAGACCTAACCCTAAGATTTAACCTTAAGACGTGATCTTTAGGACATAACCCTAAGAATTAACCCTAAGACTTAAATTTAATACTTAACCCTAAGACTTAACCCTAAGACTTAATCCTAAGACATAACCCTGAGACTGAAACCTAAGACTTAACCTTAATGCTTAACCCTAAGTCATAACCCTGAGACTTAACATTGAAACTTAGCCTTGAAACTTAACCCTGAGACTTAACCCTAAGCCATATCCCCAAGACTTAACTCTAAGACGTAAACCTAAGACTCAATCCATAAGACTTAACCTTAAGACTTAACCCTAAGTCTCAGCCTTAAGACAGAACCTTACGACTTAACCCTGGGACTTAACCTTGAGACCTTACCTTGAGCCTTAACCCTGAGACTTATCCCTAAGACTTAACCATGAGACTTAACCTTCAGATTTACCGTTAAGTCTTAACTACAAGACTAAACCTTAAAACATAACCTTAAGACTTAACCGTAAGACATAAACCTGAGACTTAACCCTAAGACTTAACTAGAAGACTTAACCCTAAAACTTAACCTTAAGACTTAACCATAAAAATTAAGCCTAAGACTTAACCCTAAAACTTAACCTTAAGGCTCAACCTTAAGACTTGACGTTAAGACTTAAGTTTAAGACTTAACCTTAATACTTTACCCTAAGACGTAAGCCAAAAACTTAACCCTAAGACTTAACCCTAAAGACTTAACTATAAGACTTAACCCTAAGTCTTAACCTTAAGACCTAACTTTAATATTCAAACTTAACACTTAACCTTAGGAGTTAACCCTTAGACTTAACCTTATAACTTAACCCTAAGACATAACATTAAGGGGTAACCATAAGACTTAACTGTAAGACTTAACCTGACACTTAACATTAAGACTTAACCCTAAGAAACAATCCTAAAACTTAAGCCTAAGGATTAACATAATGACTTCACCTTAAGACTTGATCCTAAGACTTCAGCTTAAGACTTATCCCTAAGACATAACCCTAAGACTTAAATTTACGACTTAACCATAAGACTTAACCCTAAGACTTATCCCTAAGACATAACCCTAAGACTTAAATTTAGGACTTAACCACAAGACTTAACCCTAAGACTTAATACTAATACTTAACCTAAGACTTAACCCTGAGACTGAACCTTAAGACTTAACCCTAAGATTTAACCTTAAGACTTAACCCTAAGACTTATCCCTGAGACTTAACCCTAAGACTTATCCCTGAGACTTAACCCTAAGACTTATCCCCAAACCTTAACCTTAAGACTTATTATTAAGATTTAAATTTAAGACTGAATCTTAAGACATAATACTAAGGCTTAACCTTAAGACTTATCCCTAAGACTTAACCCTGAGAATTTAATATAAGACTGAACCTTAGGATGTAACCCTAAGACTTAACACTATAACTTAACCGAAGACAACACTAAGACTTAAATTTAAGACTAAACTTTTAGACTTAACCCTAAGACGTAAACTTAAGAATTAAACATAAATCTTAACCCTGACACTTAACCCTAAGACGTATCCCAAAGACTTAAATTTAAGACTTAAACCTAAGACTCAAACCCTAGGACTTAAGATGTAACCTTAAGACTTAACACAAAGATTTAACCCTAAGATTTAGATTTATGAGTTAACCTTAAGACTTAATCCTAAGACTTAACACTAAGACTTAACCTTAAGACATAACCATAACACTTAAATCTAAGACTTAACCTTAACACTTAACCGTAAGACATAACCTTAAGATTTAACGCTAAGACTCAAATTTACGTCTTATCCTTAAGGCTTAACCCTAAGACTTAAATTTAGGTCTTAACCTTAACAGTTAACCCTAAGACTTAACCCTGAGACTTAAACCTAAGACTTAACCCTAAGACATAACCCTGAGACTTAACCTTAAGACTTAACCTTAAAACTTACCCCTAGGACTTGAACTTAAGACTTAACCTTAAGACTTATCCCTAAGACTTAACCCTGAGACTTAAACCTAATACTTAATCTTAGAGACTTAACCCTTAGACTTAACCTTAAGACTTAACCCTAACACTTATAATTAAGACTTAACCTTAAGACTTAACCTTGTGACTTAACCTTAAAAACTAAACCTGAGACTTAACCCTAAGACTTAAACTTAAAACTTAACCCTAAGACTTAACCCTATGATTTAAACCTAAGACTTAACTTAAACATAAGACTTAGCCCTAAGGCATAACCCTGAGACTTAACCCTACGACTGAACCCTAAGACTAAACCCTAAGACTTAACCTTAAGACTTAACCCTAAGTCTTAACCCTGAGATTAACCGTGAGACTTAACCCAAAGATTTATCCCCAAGACTTAAAATTAAGACTTAAACTTATGACATAGCCATAAGAGTTAACCCTGAGATTAAATCTTATGACTTTAACCCTAAGACTTAATATTAATACTTAACCTTAAGACAACACCCTAAGACTTAACCCTAAGACAATAAACCTAAGACGTAACCTTAAATACTTAACTCTAAGTCTTAACCTTAAGACTTAACCCTAAGACATAACTCTAAGACTTAATCTTAAGTCTTAACCTTAAGACCTAACCCTAAGATTTAACCTTAAGACGTGATCTTTAGGACATAACCCTAAGAATTAACCCTAAGACTTAAATTTAATACTTAACCCTAAGACTTAACCCTAAGACTTAATCCTAAGACATAACCCTGAGACTGAAACCTAAGACTTAACCTTAATGCTTAACCCTAAGTCATAACCCTGAGACTTAACATTGAAACTTAGCCTTGAAACTTAACCCTGAGACTTAACCCTAAGCCATATCCCCAAGACTTAACTCTAAGACGTAAACCTAAGACTCAATCCATAAGACTTAACCTTAAGACTTAACCCTAAGTCTCAGCCTTAAGACAGAACCTTACGACTTAACCCTGGGACTTAACCTTGAGACCTTACCTTGAGCCTTAACCCTGAGACTTATCCCTAAGACTTAACCATGAGACTTAACCTTCAGATTTACCGTTAAGTCTTAACTACAAGACTAAACCTTAAAACATAACCTTAAGACTTAACCGTAAGACATAAACCTGAGACTTAACCCTAAGACTTAACTAGAAGACTTAACCCTAAAACTTAACCTTAAGACTTAACCATAAAAATTAAGCCTAAGACTTAACCCTAAAACTTAACCTTAAGGCTCAACCTTAAGACTTGACGTTAAGACTTAAGTTTAAGACTTAACCTTAATACTTTACCCTAAGACGTAAGCCAAAAACTTAACCCTAAGACTTAACCCTAAAGACTTAACTATAAGACTTAACCCTAAGTCTTAACCTTAAGACCTAACTTTAATATTGAAACTTAACACTTAACCTTAGGAGTTAACCCTTAGACTTAACCTTATAACTTAACCCTAAGACATAACATTAAGAGGTAACCATAAGACTTAACTGTAAGACTTAACCTGACACTTAACATTAAGACTTAACCCTAAGAAACAATCCTAAAACTTAACCCTAAGGATTAACATAATGACTTCACCTTAAGACTTGATCCTAAGACTTCACCTTAAGACTTATCCCTAAGACATAACCCTAAGACTTAAATTTACGACTTAACCATAAGACTTAACCCTAAGACTTATCCCTAAGACATAACCCTAAGACTTAAATTTAGGACTTAACCACAAGACTTAACCCTAAGACTTAATACTAATACTTAACCTAAGACTTAACCCTGAGACTTAACCTTAAGACTTAACCCTAAGATTTAACCTTAAGACTTAACCCTAAGACTTATCCCTGAGACTTAACCCTAAGACTTATCCCTGAGACTTAACCCTAAGACTTATCCCCAAACCTTAACCTTAAGACTTATTATTAAGATTTAAATTTAAGACTGAATCTTAAGACATAATACTAAGGCTTAACCTTAAGACTTATCCCTAAGACTTAACCCTGAGAATTTAATATAAGACTGAACCTTAGGATGTAACCCTAAGACTTAACACTATAACTTAACCGAAGACAACACTAAGACTTAAATTTAAGACTAAACTTTTAGACTTAACCCTAAGACGTAAACTTAAGAATTAAACATAAATCTTAACCCTGACACTTAACCCTAAGACGTATCCCAAAGACTTAAATTTAAGACTTAAACCTAAGACTCAAACCCTAGGACTTAAGATTTAACCTTAAGACTTAACACAAAGATTTAACCCTAAGATTTAGATTTATGAGTTAACCTTAAGACTTAATCCTAAGACTTAACACTAAGACTTAACCTTAAGACATAACCATAACACTTAAATCTAAGACTTAACCTTAACACTTAACCGTAAGACATAACCTTAAGATTTAACGCCAAGACTCAAATTTACGTCTTATCCTTAAGGCTTAACCCTAAGACTTAAATTTAGGTCTTAACCTTAACAGTTAACCCTAAGACTTAACCCTGAGACTTAAACCTAAGACTTAACCCTAAGACATAACCCTGAGACTTAACCTTAAAACTTAACCCTAGGACTTGAATTTAAGACTTAACCTTAAGACTTATCCCTAAGACTTGAATTTAAGACTTAACCTTAAGACTTATCCCTAAGACTTGACGCTGAGACTTAAACCTAATACTTAATCTTAGAGACTTAACCCTTAGACTTAACCTTAAGACTTAACCCTAACACTTATAATTAAGACTTAACCTTGTGACTTAACCTTAAAAACTAAACCTGAGACTTAACCCTAAGACTTAAACTTAAAACTTAACCCTAAGACTTAACCCTATGATTTAAACCTAAGACTTAACTTAAACATAAGACTTAACCCTAAGGCATAACCCTGAGACTTAACCCTACGACTGAACCCTAAGACTAAACCCTAAGACTTAACCTTAAGACTTAACCCTAAGTCTTAACCCTGAGATTAACCGTGAGACTTAACCCAAGGATTTATCCCCAAGACTTAAAATTAAGACTTAAACTTATGACATAGCCATAAGAGTTAACCCTGAGATTAAATCTTATGACTTTAACCCTAAGACTTAATATTAATACTTAACCTTAAGACAACACCCTAAGACTTAACCCTAAGACAATAAACCTAAGACGTAACCTTAAATACTTAACTCTAAGTCTTAACCTTAAGACTTAACCCTAAGACATAACTCTAAGACTTAATCTTAAGTCTTAACCTTAAGACCTAACCCTAAGATTTAACCTTAAGACGTGATCTTTAGGACATAACCCTAAGAATTAACCCTAAGACTTAAATTTAATACTTAACCCTAAGACTTAACCCTAAGACTTAATCCTAAGACATAACCCTGAGACTGAAACCTAAGACTTAACCTTAATGCTTAACCCTAAGTCATAACCCTGAGACTTAACATTGAAACTTAGCCTTGAAACTTAACCCTGAGACTTAACCCTAAGCCATATCCCCAAGACTTACCTCTAAGACGTAAACCTAAGACTCAATCCATAAGACTTAACCTTAAGACTTAACCCTAAGTCTCAGCCTTAAGACAGAACCTTACGACTTAACCCTGGGACTTAACCTTGAGACCTTACCTTGAGCCTTAACCCTGAGACTTATCCCTAAGACTTAACCATGAGACTTAACCTTCAGATTTACCGTTAAGTCTTAACTACAAGACTAAACCTTAAGACTTAACCGTAAGACATAAACCTGAGACTTAACCCTAAGACTTAACTAGAAGACTTAACCCTAAAACTTAACCTTAAGACTTAACCATAAAAATTAAGCCTAAGACTTAACCCTAAAACTTAACCTTAAGGCTCAACCTTAAGACTTGACGTTAAGACTTAAGTTTAAGACTTAACCTTAATACTTTACCCTAAGACGTAAGCCAAAAACTTAACCCTAAGACTTAACCCTAAAGACTTAACTATAAGACTTAACCCTAAGTCTTAACCTTAAGACCTAACTTTAATATTCAAACTTAACACTTAACCTTAGGAGTTAACCCTTAGACTTAACCTTATAACTTAACCCTAAGACATAACATTAAGAGGTAACCATAAGACTTAACTGTAAGACTTAACCTGACACTTAACATTAAGACTTAACCCTAAGAAACAATCCTAAAACTTAACCCTAAGGATTAACATAATGACTTCACCTTAAGACTTGATCCTAAGACTTCACCTTAAGACTTATCCCTAAGACATAACCCTAAGACTTAAATTTACGACTTAACCATAAGACTTAACCCTAAGACTTATCCCTAAGACATAACCCTAAGACTTAAATTTAGGACTTAACCACAAGACTTAACCCTAAGACTTAATACTAATACTTAACCTAAGACTTAACCCTGAGACTTAACCTTAAGACTTAACCCTAAGATTTAACCTTAAGACTTAACCCTAAGACTTATCCCTGAGACTTAACCCTAAGACTTATCCCTGAGACTTAACCCTAAGACTTATCCCCAAACCTTAACCTTAAGACTTATTATTAAGATTTAAATTTAAGACTGAATCTTAAGACATAATACTAAGGCTTAACCTTAAGACTTATCCCTAAGACTTAACCCTGAGAATTTAATATAAGACTGAACCTTAGGATGTAACCCTAAGACTTAACACTATAACTTAACCGAAGACAACACTAAGACTTAAATTTAAGACTAAACTTTTAGACTTAACCCTAAGACGTAAACTTAAGAATTAAACATAAATCTTAACCCTGACACTTAACCCTAAGACGTATCCCAAAGACTTAAATTTAAGACTTAAACCTAAGACTCAAACCCTAGGACTTAAGATGTAACCTTAAGACTTAACACAAAGATTTAACCCTAAGATTTAGATTTATGAGTTAACCTTAAGACTTAATCCTAAGACTTAACACTAAGACTTAACCTTAAGACATAACCATAACACTTAAATCTAAGACTTAACCTTAACACTTAACCGTAAGACATAACCTTAAGATTTAACGCTAAGACTCAAATTTACGTCTTATCCTTAAGGCTTAACCCTAAGACTTAAATTTAGGTCTTAACCTTAACAGTTAACCCTAAGACTTAACCCTGAGACTTAAACCTAAGACTTAACCCTAAGACATAACCCTGAGACTTAACCTTAAGACTTAACCTTAAAACTTACCCCTAGGACTTGAACTTAAGACTTAACCTTAAGACTTATCCCTAAGACTTAACCCTGAGACTTAAACCTAATACTTAATCTTAGAGACTTAACCCTTAGACTTAACCTTAAGACTTAACCCTAACACTTATAATTAAGACTTAACCTTAAGACTTAACCTTGTGACTTAACCTTAAAAACTAAACCTGAGACTTAACCCTAAGACTTAAACTTAAAACTTAACCCTAAGACTTAACCCTATGATTTAAACCTAAGACTTAACTTAAACATAAGACTTAGCCCTAAGGCATAACCCTGAGACTTAACCCTACGACTGAACCCTAAGACTAAACCCTAAGACTTAACCTTAAGACTTAACCCTAAGTCTTAACCCTGAGATTAACCGTGAGACTTAACCCAAAGATTTATCCCCAAGACTTAAAATTAAGACTTAAACTTATGACATAGCCATAAGAGTTAACCCTGAGATTAAATCTTATGACTTTAACCCTAAGACTTAATATTAATACTTAACCTTAAGACAACACCCTAAGACTTAACCCTAAGACAATAAACCTAAGACGTAACCTTAAATACTTAACTCTAAGTCTTAACCTTAAGACTTAACCCTAAGACATAACTCTAAGACTTAATCTTAAGTCTTAACCTTAAGACCTAACCCTAAGATTTAACCTTAAGACGTGATCTTTAGGACATAACCCTAAGAATTAACCCTAAGACTTAAATTTAATACTTAACCCTAAGACTTAACCCTAAGACTTAATCCTAAGACATAACCCTGAGACTGAAACCTAAGACTTAACCTTAATGCTTAACCCTAAGTCATAACCCTGAGACTTAACATTGAAACTTAGCCTTGAAACTTAACCCTGAGACTTAACCCTAAGCCATATCCCCAAGACTTAACTCTAAGACGTAAACCTAAGACTCAATCCATAAGACTTAACCTTAAGACTTAACCCTAAGTCTCAGCCTTAAGACAGAACCTTACGACTTAACCCTGGGACTTAACCTTGAGACCTTACCTTGAGCCTTAACCCTGAGACTTATCCCTAAGACTTAACCATGAGACTTAACCTTCAGATTTACCGTTAAGTCTTAACTACAAGACTAAACCTTAAAACATAACCTTAAGACTTAACCGTAAGACATAAACCTGAGACTTAACCCTAAGACTTAACTAGAAGACTTAACCCTAAAACTTAACCTTAAGACTTAACCATAAAAATTAAGCCTAAGACTTAACCCTAAAACTTAACCTTAAGGCTCAACCTTAAGACTTGACGTTAAGACTTAAGTTTAAGACTTAACCTTAATACTTTACCCTAAGACGTAAGCCAAAAACTTAACCCTAAGACTTAACCCTAAAGACTTAACTATAAGACTTAACCCTAAGTCTTAACCTTAAGACCTAACTTTAATATTCAAACTTAACACTTAACCTTAGGAGTTAACCCTTAGACTTAACCTTATAACTTAACCCTAAGACATAACATTAAGAGGTAACCATAAGACTTAACTGTAAGACTTAACCTGACACTTAACATTAAGACTTAACCCTAAGAAACAATCCTAAAACTTAACCCTAAGGATTAACATAATGACTTCACCTTAAGACTTGATCCTAAGACTTCACCTTAAGACTTATCCCTAAGACATAACCCTAAGACTTAAATTTACGACTTAACCATAAGACTTAACCCTAAGACTTATCCCTAAGACATAACCCTAAGACTTAAATTTAGGACTTAACCACAAGACTTAACCCTAAGACTTAATACTAATACTTAACCTAAGACTTAACCCTGAGACTTAACCTTAAGACTTAACCCTAAGATTTAACCTTAAGACTTAACCCTAAGACTTATCCCTGAGACTTAACCCTAAGACTTATCCCTGAGACTTAACCCTAAGATTTATCCCCAAACCTTAACCTTAAGACTTATTATTAAGATTTAAATTTAAGACTGAATCTTAAGACATAATACTAAGGCTTAACCTTAAGACTTATCCCTAAGACTTAACCCTGAGAATTTAATATAAGACTGAACCTTAGGATGTAACCCTAAGACTTAACACTATAACTTAACCGAAGACAACACTAAGACTTAAATTTAAGACTAAACTTTTAGACTTAACCCTAAGACGTAAACTTAAGAATTAAACATAAATCTTAACCCTGACACTTAACCCTAAGACGTATCCCAAAGACTTAAATTTAAGACTTAAACCTAAGACTCAAACCCTAGGACTTAAGATTTAACCTTAAGACTTAACACAAAGATTTAACCCTAAGATTTAGATTTATGAGTTAACCTTAAGACTTAATCCTAAGACTTAACACTAAGACTTAACCTTAAGACATAACCATAACACTTAAATCTAAGACTTAACCTTAACACTTAACCGTAAGACATAACCTTAAGATTTAACGCTAAGACTCAAATTTACGTCTTATCCTTAAGGCTTAACCCTAAGACTTAAATTTAGGTCTTAACCTTAACAGTTAACCCTAAGACTTAACCCTGAGACTTAAACCTAAGACTTAACCCTAAGACATAACCCTGAGACTTAACCTTAAGACTTAACCTTAAAACTTAACCCTAGGACTTGAATTTAAGACTTAACCTTAAGACTTATCCCTAAGACTTAACCCTGAGACTTAAACCTAATACTTAATCTTAGAGACTTAACCCTTAGACTTAACCTTAAGACTTAACCCTAACACTTATAATTAAGACTTAACCTTGTGACTTAACCTTAAAAACTAAACCTGAGACTTAACCCTAAGACTTAAACTTAAAACTTAACCCTAAGACTTAACCCTATGATTTAAACCTAAGACTTAACTTAAACATAAGACTTAACCCTAAGGCATAACCCTGAGACTTAACCCTACGACTGAACCCTAAGACTAAACCCTAAGACTTAACCTTAAGACTTAACCCTAAGTCTTAACCCTGAGATTAACCGTGAGACTTAACCCAAAGATTTATCCCCAAGACTTAAAATTAAGACTTAAACTTATGACATAGCCATAAGAGTTAACCCTGAGATTAAATCTTATGACTTTAACCCTAAGACTTAATATTAATACTTAACCTTAAGACAACACCCTAAGACTTAACCCTAAGACAATAAACCTAAGACGTAACCTTAAATACTTAACTCTAAGTCTTAACCTTAAGACTTAACCCTAAGACATAACTCTAAGACTTAATCTTAAGTCTTAACCTTAAGACCTAACCCTAAGATTTAACCTTAAGACGTGATCTTTAGGACATAACCCTAAGAATTAACCCTAAGACTTAAATTTAATACTTAACCCTAAGACTTAACCCTAAGACTTAATCCTAAGACATAACCCTGAGACTGAAACCTAAGACTTAACCTTAATGCTTAACCCTAAGTCATAACCCTGAGACTTAACATTGAAACTTAGCCTTGAAACTTAACCCTGAGACTTAACCCTAAGCCATATCCCCAAGACTTAACTCTAAGACGTAAACCTAAGACTCAATCCATAAGACTTAACCTTAAGACTTAACCCTAAGTCTCAGCCTTAAGACAGAACCTTACGACTTAACCCTGGGACTTAACCTTGAGACCTTACCTTGAGCCTTAACCCTGAGACTTATCCCTAAGACTTAACCATGAGACTTAACCTTCAGATTTACCGTTAAGTCTTAACTACAAGACTAAACCTTAAAACATAACCTTAAGACTTAACCGTAAGACATAAACCTGAGACTTAACCCTAAGACTTAACTAGAAGACTTAACCCTAAAACTTAACCTTAAGACTTAACCATAAAAATTAAGCCTAAGACTTAACCCTAAAACTTAACCTTAAGGCTCAACCTTAAGACTTGACGTTAAGACTTAAGTTTAAGACTTAACCTTAATACTTTACCCTAAGACGTAAGCCAAAAACTTAACCCTAAGACTTAACCCTAAAGACTTAACTATAAGACTTAACCCTAAGTCTTAACCTTAAGACCTAACTTTAATATTCAAACTTAACACTTAACCTTAGGAGTTAACCCTTAGACTTAACCTTATAACTTAACCCTAAGACATAACATTAAGAGGTAACCATAAGACTTAACTGTAAGACTTAACCTGACACTTAACATTAAGACTTAACCCTAAGAAACAATCCTAAAACTTAACCCTAAGGATTAACATAATGACTTCACCTTAAGACTTGATCCTAAGACTTCACCTTAAGACTTATCCCTAAGACATAACCCTAAGACTTAAATTTACGACTTAACCATAAGACTTAACCCTAAGACTTATCCCTAAGACATAACCCTAAGACTTAAATTTAGGACTTAACCACAAGACTTAACCCTAAGACTTAATACTAATACTTAACCTAAGACTTAACCCTGAGACTTAACCTTAAGACTTAACCCTAAGATTTAACCTTAAGACTTAACCCTAAGACTTATCCCTGAGACTTAACCCTAAGACTTATCCCTGAGACTTAACCCTAAGACTTATCCCCAAACCTTAACCTTAAGACTTATTATTAAGATTTAAATTTAAGACTGAATCTTAAGACATAATACTAAGGCTTAACCTTAAGACTTATCCCTAAGACTTAACCCTGAGAATTTAATATAAGACTGAACCTTAGGATGTAACCCTAAGACTTAACACTATAACTTAACCGAAGACAACACTAAGACTTAAATTTAAGACTAAACTTTTAGACTTAACCCTAAGACGTAAACTTAAGAATTAAACATAAATCTTAACCCTGACACTTAACCCTAAGACGTATCCCAAAGACTTAAATTTAAGACTTAAACCTAAGACTCAAACCCTAGGACTTAAGATTTAACCTTAAGACTTAACACAAAGATTTAACCCTAAGATTTAGATTTATGAGTTAACCTTAAGACTTAATCCTAAGACTTAACACTAAGACTTAACCTTAAGACATAACCATAACACTTAAATCTAAGACTTAACCTTAACACTTAACCGTAAGACATAACCTTAAGATTTAACGCTAAGACTCAAATTTACGTCTTATCCTTAAGGCTTAACCCTAAGACTTAAATTTAGGTCTTAACCTTAACAGTTAACCCTAAGACTTAACCCTGAGACTTAAACCTAAGACTTAACCCTAAGACATAACCCTGAGACTTAACCTTAAGACTTAACCTTAAAACTTAACCCTAGGACTTGAATTTAAGACTTAACCTTAAGACTTATCCCTAAGACTTAACCCTGAGACTTAAACCTAATACTTAATCTTAGAGACTTAACCCTTAGACTTAACCTTAAGACTTAACCCTAACACTTATAATTAAGACTTAACCTTGTGACTTAACCTTAAAAACTAAACCTGAGACTTAACCCTAAGACTTAAACTTAAAACTTAACCCTAAGACTTAACCCTATGATTTAAACCTAAGACTTAACTTAAACATAAGACTTAACCCTAAGGCATAACCCTGAGACTTAACCCTACGACTGAACCCTAAGACTAAACCCTAAGACTTAACCTTAAGACTTAACCCTAAGTCTTAACCCTGAGATTAACCGTGAGACTTAACCCAAGGATTTATCCCCAAGACTTAAAATTAAGACTTAAACTTATGACATAGCCATAAGAGTTAACCCTGAGATTAAATCTTATGACTTTAACCCTAAGACTTAATATTAATACTTAACCTTAAGACAACACCCTAAGACTTAACCCTAAGACAATAAACCTAAGACGTAACCTTAAATACTTAACTCTAAGTCTTAACCTTAAGACTTAACCCTAAGACATAACTCTAAGACTTAATCTTAAGTCTTAACCTTAAGACCTAACCCTAAGATTTAACCTTAAGACGTGATCTTTAGGACATAACCCTAAGAATTAACCCTAAGACTTAAATTTAATACTTAACCCTAAGACTTAACCCTAAGACTTAATCCTAAGACATAACCCTGAGACTGAAACCTAAGACTTAACCTTAATGCTTAACCCTAAGTCATAACCCTGAGACTTAACATTGAAACTTAGCCTTGAAACTTAACCCTGAGACTTAACCCTAAGCCATATCCCCAAGACTTAACTCTAAGACGTAAACCTAAGACTCAATCCATAAGACTTAACCTTAAGACTTAACCCTAAGTCTCAGCCTTAAGACAGAACCTTACGACTTAACCCTGGGACTTAACCTTGAGACCTTACCTTGAGCCTTAACCCTGAGACTTATCCCTAAGACTTAACCATGAGACTTAACCTTCAGATTTACCGTTAAGTCTTAACTACAAGACTAAACCTTAAAACATAACCTTAAGACTTAACCGTAAGACATAAACCTGAGACTTAACCCTAAGACTTAACTAGAAGACTTAACCCTAAAACTTAACCTTAAGACTTAACCATAAAAATTAAGCCTAAGACTTAACCCTAAAACTTAACCTTAAGGCTCAACCTTAAGACTTGACGTTAAGACTTAAGTTTAAGACTTAACCTTAATACTTTACCCTAAGACGTAAGCCAAAAACTTAACCCTAAGACTTAACCCTAAAGACTTAACTATAAGACTTAACCCTAAGTCTTAACCTTAAGACCTAACTTTAATATTCAAACTTAACACTTAACCTTAGGAGTTAACCCTTAGACTTAACCTTATAACTTAACCCTAAGACATAACATTAAGAGGTAACCATAAGACTTAACTGTAAGACTTAACCTGACACTTAACATTAAGACTTAACCCTAAGAAACAATCCTAAAACTTAACCCTAAGGATTAACATAATGACTTCACCTTAAGACTTGATCCTAAGACTTCACCTTAAGACTTATCCCTAAGACATAACCCTAAGACTTAAATTTACGACTTAACCATAAGACTTAACCCTAAGACTTATCCCTAAGACATAACCCTAAGACTTAAATTTAGGACTTAACCACAAGACTTAACCCTAAGACTTAATACTAATACTTAACCTAAGACTTAACCCTGAGACTTAACCTTAAGACTTAACCCTAAGATTTAACCTTAAGACTTAACCCTAAGACTTATCCCTGAGACTTAACCCTAAGACTTATCCCTGAGACTTAACCCTAAGACTTATCCCCAAACCTTAACCTTAAGACTTATTATTAAGATTTAAATTTAAGACTGAATCTTAAGACATAATACTAAGGCTTAACCTTAAGACTTATCCCTAAGACTTAACCCTGAGAATTTAATATAAGACTGAACCTTAGGATGTAACCCTAAGACTTAACACTATAACTTAACCGAAGACAACACTAAGACTTAAATTTAAGACTAAACTTTTAGACTTAACCCTAAGACGTAAACTTAAGAATTAAACATAAATCTTAACCCTGACACTTAACCCTAAGACGTATCCCAAAGACTTAAATTTAAGACTTAAACCTAAGACTCAAACCCTAGGACTTAAGATTTAACCTTAAGACTTAACACAAAGATTTAACCCTAAGATTTAGATTTATGAGTTAACCTTAAGACTTAATCCTAAGACTTAACACTAAGACTTAACCTTAAGACATAACCATAACACTTAAATCTAAGACTTAACCTTAACACTTAACCGTAAGACATAACCTTAAGATTTAACGCTAAGACTCAAATTTACGTCTTATCCTTAAGGCTTAACCCTAAGACTTAAATTTAGGTCTTAACCTTAACAGTTAACCCTAAGACTTGACCCTGAGACTTAAACCTAAGACTTAACCCTAAGACATAACCCTGAGACTTAACCTTAAAACTTAACCCTAGGACTTGAATTTAAGACTTAACCTTAAGACTTATCCCTAAGACTTAACCCTGAGACTTAAACCTAATACTTAATCTTAGAGACTTAACCCTTAGACTTAACCTTAAGACTTAACCCTAACACTTATAATTAAGACTTAACCTTAAGACTTAACCTTGTGACTTAACCTTAAAAACTAAACCTGAGACTTAACCCTAAGACTTAAACTTAAAACTTAACCCTAAGACTTAACCCTATGATTTAAACCTAAGACTTAACTTAAACATAAGACTTAACCCTAAGGCATAACCCTGAGACTTAACCCTACGACTGAACCCTAAGACTAAACCCTAAGACTTAACCTTAAGACTTAACCTTAAGTCTTAACCCTGAGATTAACCGTGAGACTTAACCCAAAGATTTATCCCCAAGACTTAAAATTAAGACTTAAACTTATGACATAGCCATAAGAGTTAACCCTGAGATTAAATCTTATGACTTTAACCCTAAGACTTAATATTAATACTTAACCTTAAGACAACACCCTAAGACTTAACCCTAAGACAATAAACCTAAGACGTAACCTTAAATACTTAACTCTAAGTCTTAACCTTAAGACTTAACCCTAAGACATAACTCTAAGACTTAATCTTAAGTCTTAACCTTAAGACCTAACCCTAAGATTTAACCTTAAGACGTGATCTTTAGGACATAACCCTAAGAATTAACCCTAAGACTTAAATTTAATACTTAACCCTAAGACTTAACCCTAAGACTTAATCCTAAGACATAACCCTGAGACTGAAACCTAAGACTTAACCTTAATGCTTAACCCTAAGTCATAACCCTGAGACTTAACATTGAAACTTAGCCTTGAAACTTAACCCTGAGACTTAACCCTAAGCCATATCCCCAAGACTTAACTCTAAGACGTAAACCTAAGACTCAATCCATAAGACTTAACCTTAAGACTTAACCCTAAGTCTCAGCCTTAAGACAGAACCTTACGACTTAACCCTGGGACTTAACCTTGAGACCTTACCTTGAGCCTTAACCCTGAGACTTATCCCTAAGACTTAACCATGAGACTTAACCTTCAGATTTACCGTTAAGTCTTAACTACAAGACTAAACCTTAAAACATAACCTTAAGACTTAACCGTAAGACATAAACCTGAGACTTAACCCTAAGACTTAACTAGAAGACTTAACCCTAAAACTTAACCTTAAGACTTAACCATAAAAATTAAGCCTAAGACTTAACCCTAAAACTTAACCTTAAGGCTCAACCTTAAGACTTGACGTTAAGACTTAAGTTTAAGACTTAACCTTAATACTTTACCCTAAGACGTAAGCCAAAAACTTAACCCTAAGACTTAACCCTAAAGACTTAACTATAAGACTTAACCCTAAGTCTTAACCTTAAGACCTAACTTTAATATTCAAACTTAACACTTAACCTTAGGAGTTAACCCTTAGACTTAACCTTATAACTTAACCCTAAGACATAACATTAAGAGGTAACCATAAGACTTAACTGTAAGACTTAACCTGACACTTAACATTAAGACTTAACCCTAAGAAACAATCCTAAAACTTAACCCTAAGGATTAACATAATGACTTCACCTTAAGACTTGATCCTAAGACTTCACCTTAAGACTTATCCCTAAGACATAACCCTAAGACTTAAATTTACGACTTAACCATAAGACTTAACCCTAAGACTTATCCCTAAGACATAACCCTAAGACTTAAATTTAGGACTTAACCACAAGACTTAACCCTAAGACTTAATACTAATACTTAACCTAAGACTTAACCCTGAGACTTAACCTTAAGACTTAACCCTAAGATTTAACCTTAAGACTTAACCCTAAGACTTATCCCTGAGACTTAACCCTAAGACTTATCCCTGAGACTTAACCCTAAGACTTATCCCCAAACCTTAACCTTAAGACTTATTATTAAGATTTAAATTTAAGACTGAATCTTAAGACATAATACTAAGGCTTAACCTTAAGACTTATCCCTAAGACTTAACCCTGAGAATTTAATATAAGACTGAACCTTAGGATGTAACCCTAAGACTTAACACTATAACTTAACCGAAGACAACACTAAGACTTAAATTTAAGACTAAACTTTTAGACTTAACCCTAAGACGTAAACTTAAGAATTAAACATAAATCTTAACCCTGACACTTAACCCTAAGACGTATCCCAAAGACTTAAATTTAAGACTTAAACCTAAGACTCAAACCCTAGGACTTAAGATTTAACCTTAAGACTTAACACAAAGATTTAACCCTGAGATTTAGATTTATGAGTTAACCTTAAGACTTAATCCTAAGACTTAACACTAAGACTTAACCTTAAGACATAACCATAACACTTAAATCTAAGACTTAACCTTAACACTTAACCGTAAGACATAACCTTAAGATTTAACGCTAAGACTCAAATTTACGTCTTATCCTTAAGGCTTAACCCTAAGACTTAAATTTAGGTCTTAACCTTAACAGTTAACCCTAAGACTTAACCCTGAGACTTAAACCTAAGACTTAACCCTAAGACATAACCCTGAGACTTAACCTTAAAACTTAACCCTAGGACTTGAATTTAAGACTTAACCTTAAGACTTATCCCTAAGACTTAACCCTGAGACTTAAACCTAATACTTAATCTTAGAGACTTAACCCTTAGACTTAACCTTAAGACTTAACCCTAACACTTATAATTAAGACTTAACCTTGTGACTTAACCTTAAAAACTAAACCTGAGACTTAACCCTAAGACTTAAACTTAAAACTTAACCCTAAGACTTAACCCTATGATTTAAACCTAAGACTTAACTTAAACATAAGACTTAACCCTAAGGCATAACCCTGAGACTTAACCCTACGACTGAACCCTAAGACTAAACCCTAAGACTTAACCTTAAGACTTAACCCTAAGTCTTAACCCTGAGATTAACCGTGAGACTTAACCCAAGGATTTATCCCCAAGACTTAAAATTAAGACTTAAACTTATGACATAGCCATAAGAGTTAACCCTGAGATTAAATCTTATGACTTTAACCCTAAGACTTAATATTAATACTTAACCTTAAGACAACACCCTAAGACTTAACCCTAAGACAATAAACCTAAGACGTAACCTTAAATACTTAACTCTAAGTCTTAACCTTAAGACTTAACCCTAAGACATAACTCTAAGACTTAATCTTAAGTCTTAACCTTAAGACCTAACCCTAAGATTTAACCTTAAGACGTGATCTTTAGGACATAACCCTAAGAATTAACCCTAAGACTTAAATTTAATACTTAACCCTAAGACTTAACCCTAAGACTTAATCCTAAGACATAACCCTGAGACTGAAACCTAAGACTTAACCTTAATGCTTAACCCTAAGTCATAACCCTGAGACTTAACATTGAAACTTAGCCTTGAAACTTAACCCTGAGACTTAACCCTAAGCCATATCCCCAAGACTTAACTCTAAGACGTAAACCTAAGACTCAATCCATAAGACTTAACCTTAAGACTTAACCCTAAGTCTCAGCCTTAAGACAGAACCTTACGACTTAACCCTGGGACTTAACCTTGAGACCTTACCTTGAGCCTTAACCCTGAGACTTATCCCTAAGACTTAACCATGAGACTTAACCTTCAGATTTACCGTTAAGTCTTAACTACAAGACTAAACCTTAAAACATAACCTTAAGACTTAACCGTAAGACATAAACCTGAGACTTAACCCTAAGACTTAACTAGAAGACTTAACCCTAAAACTTAACCTTAAGACTTAACCATAAAAATTAAGCCTAAGACTTAACCCTAAAACTTAACCTTAAGGCTCAACCTTAAGACTTGACGTTAAGACTTAAGTTTAAGACTTAACCTTAATACTTTACCCTAAGACGTAAGCCAAAAACTTAACCCTAAGACTTAACCCTAAAGACTTAACTATAAGACTTAACCCTAAGTCTTAACCTTAAGACCTAACTTTAATATTCAAACTTAACACTTAACCTTAGGAGTTAACCCTTAGACTTAACCTTATAACTTAACCCTAAGACATAACATTAAGAGGTAACCATAAGACTTAACTGTAAGACTTAACCTGACACTTAACATTAAGACTTAACCCTAAGAAACAATCCTAAAACTTAACCCTAAGGATTAACATAATGACTTCACCTTAAGACTTGATCCTAAGACTTCACCTTAAGACTTATCCCTAAGACATAACCCTAAGACTTAAATTTACGACTTAACCATAAGACTTAACCCTAAGACTTATCCCTAAGACATAACCCTAAGACTTAAATTTAGGACTTAACCACAAGACTTAACCCTAAGACTTAATACTAATACTTAACCTAAGACTTAACCCTGAGACTTAACCTTAAGACTTAACCCTAAGATTTAACCTTAAGACTTAACCCTAAGACTTATCCCTGAGACTTAACCCTAAGACTTATCCCTGAGACTTAACCCTAAGACTTATCCCCAAACCTTAACCTTAAGACTTATTATTAAGATTTAAATTTAAGACTGAATCTTAAGACATAATACTAAGGCTTAACCTTAAGACTTATCCCTAAGACTTAACCCTGAGAATTTAATATAAGACTGAACCTTAGGATGTAACCCTAAGACTTAACACTATAACTTAACCGAAGACAACACTAAGACTTAAATTTAAGACTAAACTTTTAGACTTAACC